>NW_028082537.1:600000-809520 GCF_014824575.4 Sturnira hondurensis
CCTTACCTGCAGTGTTGGTACATATCGGGTCTGCATTTGAGCTTGATTCACTCACTCCTGGGTTCTACCAAGTTAGCAGTTCTCAGCCCACTACAAGCCCCAGAGTCTCACTGCAGAGCCAACCTAACCTTGACAGCAAAAAAATAGAACCACTCTCACTTGGCCATATGAATCTCTTCTCCTCAAATTTTTAAATCTCCTTTTGTCTAGATTATAGAGCCTACCTTAAAGACATTTAACTAAACTGCTAGTTGTGGCAACAACACATTTGCCAAGTTACATTTTTCATGTTCTTTTTTTTATTTTAATTTTTATTTAATTCTTGTTCAAGTACAGTTTTCTGTCTTATATTCCCAGCTCTGCCCCCACCAGTGCCCCCCCCACCTTAGTTATTGTCCATGTGTCCTTTATACTTGTTCATGTGAGTCCATCCCTTTTTCCCCTATGATTCTCTCCCCTCTACCCTCTGGACCCTGTCAGCCTGCTCCGTATTTGAGTGTCATTGGTCATATTTTGCTTGCTTGTTTGTTTTGTTGTTTAGGTTCCTGTTAATATTATATGGTATTTGATATCATATGGTATTTGTCTTTCACCGCCTGGCTTATTTCGCTCAACATAATGTTCTCCAGTTCCATCCATGATGTTGCAAAGGGTAGGAGCTCCTTCTTCCTTTCTGCACCATAGAATTCCATTGTGTAAATGTACCATAGCTTTTTGATCCAGGCATTTACCGATGGGCATCTAGGTTGCTTCCAACTCTTGACTATCGTAAATTGTACTGCTATGAACATCGGGGTGCATAGGTTCTTTTGGATTGGTGTTTCAGAGTTCTTAGGATATGCTCCTAATAGGGGAATTGCTGGGTCAAAAGGCACGTTCATTTTTAGTTTTCTTAGAAAATTCCATACTGTTTTCCATAGTGGTTGTACCAGTCTGCAATCTCACCAACAGTGAACCAGGGTCCCCTTTTCCGCAAAACCTCTCCAGCACTTGTTTGTTTCTTTGTTTATGATAGCCATTCTGACTGGTGTTAAGTGGTATCTCATTGTGGTTTTCATTTGCATCTCTCTGATAGCTAGTGATATCGAGCATCTTTTCATGTGTCTCTGGATCCTCTGTATGTCCTCCTTGGAGAAATGTCTGTTCAAGTCCTTTGCCCATTTTTTAATTGGGTTGCTCATCTTCTTTGAGTGGAGTTGAGTGAGTTCTTTGTATATTTTGGAGATTAAACTTTTGTCTGAGGTATCATTGACAAATATGTTTTCCCAAGCTGTTGCTTCTCTTTTTATCTTGATAGTGTTTTTCTTAGCCATGCAGAAGTTTTTAATTCTGATGAGATCCCATTTGTTTATTCTTTCCTTTGTGTCCCTTGTTCTAGGGGACGTATCAGTAAAAATCTTGCTGTGTGGAATATTTGAGATTTTCCTGCCAATGTTCTCCTCTAGGGCTTTAATGGTTTCACGGCTTATATTTAGGTCTTTTATCCACCTTGAATTAATTTTGGTGTATGGTGTAAGTTGGTGCTCGAGTTTCATTTTTTTTGTTCTTAATATATCCCAGTTGTTCTCGAGATAACCACGCATAGGTAAGTCCACAGTTTATCATGATCAGAAGCACCTACCCTTTGACTTATCACCTTAGTGTACTAGATAGTCAGTGTGCCCAGAGCTGATGGTGTTTCAAGGTAGTTAGCAGCCCTGGCGCTCAGTAAGGGAGAAACATGACTGGTTATTCCGACCAACCTCCCGGAAACAGCTGCTCCGTGCATGGCCTCTGGCTGCCAGGTGTGCCATGGTGGTACTGGGTTATTCAGAATGGAAATAGATTTTCAAATCTCAGCATACTCCTATGAGATGGATCTCTGGCTTATTGTATCTTCTTTCAAATGTGAGTACTTGTGAAGACACAGCTGGAGAAAACTCAAAGTAATTCTGTCTTGAAATGAAATCTTAGCTGGGGAACTTGGTTTGATATCAAGTCATTACCCAGAAACTGGCTCCCAGGTGATTCTTCTCTGTTCACCAGACTGTTAGGTTTTAAGTGACTGGCTTCAGATGCCACAGTGTCTGTCTTGCCTGCCCTTAGACTCCTGTGGTCTGAGAGGGTGACTGCCTCTTCCAAGTGTCTACAAGCTCTAGTCAGAAAGACTCAAGACTAGGGCAGCCTAATCTGTATAAACAGCTGCAGTGGTAGTCACAGAACATCTGTTTCTTTACAGGCTGTATCACTGACCAGTTGTCTCATTTTGAGACCAACACTTAAAAACTGTATTAAACCTGTTTCCACTCTAGAAGAGCTCTCATACTATAAACACCTCCTAGGAGGTGGAGAGGTGTTTACAGTACACCATTCTAGCCAGATATATTTGGCCAGAAATGCTTCTCCATGAAATACTGCTTGAGATTATAACAACTCTTAGAATACTGGTTTGGGAAACACTAGCCTAGCCAGAGGCCAAAAACAATGGGCCTGACTCATTAGCTGCATATGTAAATCACAATATTAGTATCCATAAAGCAAGGTTGGGACATGAAGGGCTCCGGTATTACAACTTTAAGAGTTTGGCTACTGAGGTTTTGGTTTGTAGAACAAATGGGAATTTCTGTGAATGCCAACCTTTCAGATATGTGAGAAACTGCGGTTATCACAAGAACAGCAGAAGAAAGAATAGAAGGATTTTGTTAAATCTTATTTGAATGAAAGATAGCATGGCCATTGACGTAGAAGACAACAAAAGCCAAATAAGGCCCTGCCAGGGTTTAGATGAGAAGAACTTTTCTATATTCCTTCGGCAAGCCCCACAGAGGACAAAGCCCGAGGCTGTACTTCTTCAGAGAAGCAGAATGGATGAAACAAGCATTTCAGATTCAAGCGGACTTGTGAGAAGGCTGAGGTCCACCACTTGGCCCAGCTGTGTGACATACAGACCTTGAGGAGAAAGTGTCAACTAAAACAAGGCCTAACAGATTTGTATAAATTTGCCAAGGGAAGAAAGAGGAGAATTTTTAAGCAAAAGGAACAACACAGTTAAGGCCCAACAGCAAGAAAAAGAATGTCTGTTTGAGACGCAGAGTAGCTTCATGGGGGAGGAGGGCAGAGCTGCTGGAGGAGCGTGAGAACACCAGGGCTGGACGTGTAAACAGTGTGAAGCCCCAGGAATATGGGGCTTCATCCAAAGGGCAGTCGGTTTCAGCAGAGGGAAATGACAGAACTAAGATGTGCTAGGTGACAAAAATGGCCAGGTTCTCTATGTGGATATTACATGCAAGGAAAAGGACAGACAGGTGCCCAGTTTTCCCAGGTGCCCATGGTGCCCAGTTTTCTGGATTAGGCAATTGTGTGAATGGAAGCAAAAGCTGTAACATAGATGATGAGTCCAAGAGATAAATTTGCAATCAAAGTCCAATGTCGCTATTGGATTCCAAAGTGACAACAGTTCCTGGCATGGTAGCAGAAAGAATTACAAACAGACCAGTCTCATCAACCACGAGTAAACACCAGCTACTCATCAATAACTTAAAATAATAAGAAAAAATGCCCACCTCAATACTGTGTTGAGTGTCATTCCAATTAAATAATTTAGATAATGGGCTCAGGTTACTATCCTTCTGAAAGACTCCAGGCCAGGCCAGTCATCTGGAAAATATTTGCAACATTAGGGAATATTTCAGAAATGAAGTGTGTGCTTTGCCTTCTTAACACAAGAAATTCGATGAGCCTGGCAAAGCACAGCTTCCTGAGCCAGAAAGTCTCACTAGTCACAGGGCGGAAGTCACTGAAGATAAAAGAAGTCTTTCAGGCGCTGATTGTCAGGCTTAGAGATAAACAGTCCAGTGAAGGACATGGAGACCTTCAAAATAAAGCATTGTTTGGGCTCGGGGGTGACTACAATTTCTACAGGGCTTTGGATGTAATGAGAAACAGTTTCTTAAAGCCTTTGTTTATTTTTATGCATGTCTATTTAAACAGTTGTGAGGTTAAGAGTTTAGCAAAGGCCTTCTCCTTCCTATGCAGAACTCCTGGCTGTGTGTTTCGGGGAGGGACTACTACGGCCAAGTTAGGAAGAACATGACCCTGGCTCACTTCCCACCACTTTACTTTGCATGACTGTTTTGGGATGAGACAGAATCAGGCTAGATGTGTGTGTGTTGCAGCCTTATTCTAAGTCTCTAAACAATTTCTAAAAGGTATGGTTTCTCTCTTCTCCTTTGTCCCTAATCCTACTGCCCGTGTGGGCGTTTGATGTCCTTGAGGTTCAGTTGTATTTTCTATTTCTCAGACTCAGGCACTGAAGATGCCACCAGGATTTCTGTAATGCAGGCTCCTTTTATCATCAACCCGCATTCCATCAAGCCACATTCAGGCATCTCTGTTACTGGTTCTGCACGCTTTTCTTCCCTCCATAGCTGTCAACTGCATTGTCTCTAGCTACAGTCACATCAAATCACACGAACTAAATGAATGAAGCCCACTCGGTCCCCAGTGAGAACATCTTCAGTGGACATCGGTGGCTGTACTTAGTGGGTGTTTATTGAGCAGGCATCAAGTCACAGTGAAAGAAAACATTCCTTATGTATCATGTGCAACACATTATTGGAAAACACACTTATATATTGCATTGCTTTTTTGGAAAAATTAAATGTGACAGCCTAACTGAAATGTAGTCATTAATAACAATAATATTTAGAGCTTCACACGGTAACTTTTCTCAGTGATAGTGGAGATTTTCTTCCCCTCACCACCCACTGCCCTGTGAGCGCTGTCTCCACAGCAGCTAATAGCAGGCTCACAAAAAGGTTCTAACTGCAAGATGTAAGGATACGCAGCTATTTCTAATGCCTCAGCAGTAAGCCTCATGGAAACTACCCACCCTCTAGTAATTCCTGTTGCTTGGAAAACATGAAGTTGTCAATAAGTCTAGAAGCAAAGTACAGATCTACATTAGCAACATGAAGCAGAGAATTAAAGCAATTATCTAAATAATTTATCATGAGCCTGGGGTAGGTGGCTAAATTACTTAAATGAATATTTTAGGGGGAAAATGCATTGTTGGTAAAAGGCCTTTGAAGACTCTCTTGGCTCATTGCACATAAAGCAGGAAAATCATTATAATGATGAAGTCTGTATGTATATGAAAGGTGCCCCCTGCTAGAGCTTTGCTTTGAGAGGGAAAGCTGTTGAAAAATGTTACTGTTTTCTGCATTTGTCATCACCTCATCATCCAATGTGAGAATGAGCAATTAAAAAAATTAAAAAGAAATATAGAACCTAAAAAAATTGTTACCATGGTTTAGAATTTTTGGTGTTTGGCTCAAAAAATCAAAACCAAACCAAACCAAACCAAAACAAAACCGAGGAGGAACAGACAATGATTCAGACACTTGGTGCTCAGTCCCATCCACCTTTCTTTCCTGGGTCTACAATGTAGAGGCTTCTAGCTGTAATTTCCTTCCCAGTGCTCATCTCTAGTTGAGCCCAATGTCAATATTTACACAGCCTGTAGGAGACAGAACTTTGAAAGTTTCTCAAGATGGGATGTTCCTCCACTTTCTTCAGCACTCAGTAAATTGCAGAAAGAAGGTTTACATTGCTCTAACTTCGTCTCACTCTGTTCCTAAATTCTTGTCACACAGCACCTTGGTGTCATGCCCTTGAACTGGCCAGGAGAATACGAAGCCGAGAAGCAGGCTCTCTCTCCAGGCAGAGGAATTCCAGACCCTTCAACTAAAAATGTGGTTTATCCATCAGTGAAATCAGCATTGCTGAGTCCTAAAGGCTTGTTAGAAATACTGTGTTTCAGGCCTCTCCCATTCCTGCTCATTCAGAATCTGAACAAACTCCCCACGAGGTTAATGTCTGTGAAGCACTGATGTCGATGACACTGCGGAGCCAACACAGCAAGGGAGAAATTTTGAGCAACTTAGCAAAAGAAAGAAGAAGAAAAGGGAGAGAAATTAGGATCACAGAAGCTGCAGAATCCAGACCTTAGAAGTCTGAGAAATATCAGAAGTAATGCAAAGAAACCAAGTTATTAAATTATGGTCTCAGGGCCTTGGGCTAACTGTCTGATACTTCCAGCTAAGTGTCAACACCTGGGGATCACAGGTGTTCGTTATGGCCATGGAGGGCTGGGAGGCCTGGTTGCAAATCATCAGCTGAAGAGAAGTACCTGGAGCCCTGTTGATGGCTCTCTTCCCCAAAGGCAGCAGATGAACCCAGAGGGTAGCCAGACCCTGGTCATTCAATAGGGGGAAGAGGTTAGGACCAGCTGAGGATAGATGAGAATGCCTACTTTTAAATTTCCGCACCTGAAATATGGGCTGTTCCTCAGCACACAGTGTGTTAGCTCTTATTTGAACATGTTATTGCTGCCATTAATCATTGTATTGACTGATGTCACAGAGCTTTCTTCAAGAGGCTTATTTTATTTTATTTTATTTTATTTCAAGGAGAAAACTCACTTCAGAATGAATTACAGATTCCACATGTGGCTGAAACCCATTTCCTCTTGTTTTGGCCTCAGAAAAGATGGCAAACAGCTGGCCGGCTTCCTCCCCATGCACTCAAAGGACACTAACTGAGTCACAGGAGTGCCCTCATTTTCTGGCAGGCCCACTACCCTTTCTCAGCAATATCAACCAGAGCCATTTATTGAGGGCCAGCTACGTGTGAGGCATTATGCTAAGGTTTCTCTATTTTATTTTTATTATTGATTTGAGAGTGAGTGAGAGAGAGAGATAATGATTTGTTGTTCCACTTATTTATACATTAATTGGTTGCTTCTTCTATGTGCCCTGACTGGGGATCGAACCCACAATCTTGGTGTATTGGGGACCCTCTAACCAGCTAAGCTACCAGCCAACGCCTACACTATAGTCTCTTAATTCCATAACAGATCCAAGTTCTGACTGGGTTCTAGCCTCAGCTTCAAATAGCCTGCCATTTAACTTCTCTTCTCCTCAGTTTACCCACCCTTTAAAAGATGACAACACTACCTGCCCTGACTGCACACAAGAGTAAATTGAAGGATCAGACGAGGCCACCCACGTGGAAGCAGTACAGGGAGATAAGGACTCCAGGCTACAGTGGAGCTTGTGTTTTCACCTGGAACTTCTCCACACTCCCCACAGGAATTCCCACGCAGGAACCAGGAGCAGGGCCCTCACCGAGCAGGATGGAAGGGGTCTGACTCCGAGGGCTTCCTGCGGCTACATTTAGCCCAGGTGTAGTCCCCCCGCAGTTCCCATTGTCAAACCTCCTCCACCACTTGTTTACACAGCCTGCCCACATATACCTGGGGCAACGGGCCTCTGGTTTCTCATCTGTAAATGAATTGCTTTCTGGTGCTCATTATAAAACTTGTCAAACCTTATATTGAATTCCAACTCCATCCTTTAGTGTCTACCATTAGCCACACATGCCCAAGTGGAGCTATTAGC
Source organism: Sturnira hondurensis (assembly GCF_014824575.4). Lineage (NCBI taxonomy): Eukaryota > Metazoa > Chordata > Mammalia > Chiroptera > Phyllostomidae > Sturnira > Sturnira hondurensis. Next base: position 607,440 of record NW_028082537.1, read on the forward strand.
AAGTCGTCCCCAGAGCCCCATGGAGTCATCATCAGTTAAATCCTTTACCCACCAGTAGCAAGGGAGTTTGATTTATTTAAACATCAAATGCCTTGGTGAAGTCTGACTGCCCTTTAACATACCTAATCAGTACTTTAAATGCTCTAGCATGAAATTCAAAATTCCAGTTAGCTGATGACATAGGACTCGGATTCAATAGAGCGTTTACTAAATCGCAGCTTCCTCTCCAATGGGCTCTATGCCAGGTATTTTGCCTGTAGTATATTATTTAGCCCCTACAGTAACCTTGTGATATAAATATTAGCATCCAGTTCTATGTTTAAGGAAACAGAGGTTTGGAAGCTAAATGACTTGTCCAGAGTCATGGAGCTACTTGCAAAACCCGAAGTTCAAATCCAGGACTCCCAATTCAAAGTCCACACTGCTGTCTACAACACCACGGTTGCCAGTGAGAACAACGTGGAAAAAATTTTGCAGCACCCTCCACTGAAGGCCTTGCTTTTATTATACCCAGGAGTTTTGCAAAGGCATCTTGAGATGCTTAAAGAGGAGTGTCACTTGCTTGATATAAGTGAATATCTATTTTCCTGTCACTACTTACTTCATAAGGGTGCAAAACACATGAGGTACTGGCTGTAACTCTTTATAGTGCTCATTTAAAATGACTAAGTGTTATTTCATGTTTGGCAAGGACTAGTACATTTTGTCATCCTCAAAGAATTTTTGGCTAACAGGTTTTTTTTCAGATCCACAGTTGTTACCTATTAGCGATGTCTGAAAAAGCATTCAGATCGGGCTGGTTGAAGGGTTTAACCGACGGCTGGGGGCCACCACAACTGAGACTCTGGTGCTACAATGCCAGTAGTGTCTTAAATGAAGGAGAATTTCGTTTTCTCTCCTTTCAGGATGTAGGTTTCTGGATACAAAGTAAACCTTTCTGTTCTAAAGATGAGCTATGTGGACTAAGCTATTTGACAGGTTTAGACTCTCCATCCTGTTGAAGAAATTGTCTTTCACAAGAGGAAGAGAAATGAGTTGTATTATTGAGAAATTTCATTCAACCACTAGCAACAAAGACCAGACGTCCTTTATTGCTTTTTCACGTAAAGGAAATCTGGAGGCAGGCAGTTTGGGGTTTGTGTGGCCCCTCAGACCTGCCATTGAGAGCCCAGGTTTTCTCCATCTTTCTACCAACCTTTGCTCCTGGCTTTTGTTCCTCACATGGCTTCTTGGTCCTTGTTGGCTACTGGGGCTCCAGGCAGTATTCCCACATCCCAAGTAAGCAGGGGGAAGGAAGAAGGGCAAAAGAAGACCTAATGGCTGTCTGCTGTCTCCTTAAAAACCTTCTTAGATGTTCTATACAAAGCTTCCTAGCTTCAAGGGAAGCCAAGATTACCTTTTTTAGTTCCCAGCCAATAAGTGTTGGGATTCTTCCTAAGGGAGAAAAAAAGTGAATGGATATTGAATAATCAACTGAGAGTCTCCGCCAGTTACCAAGAGATAAAAGATTCCCTGTCTACTACAGGTCCTCTTTAGGTGGATTATAATCATGGATTCATAAGCTTTTAGAAAGATCAACTAGTTTAACACTTGCAGGTGAAAAGAAACTGAAGCCCTGAAAAGCAGCCAAAGCTGGCCACAACAGCAAAGACAGTGAGCGTTAGAACCTGGACTAGAACGGGCTCAGTGATTCCGGTCAGTCTCACTGCACTGCACTTCCTCACAAAACTGCGCTTTACCAGTCCTTCTGTAGTTAGGGTGTCTGTGCATGACACTTTTCCTTTCCTCCTTATTTGGAAACAAGGCAGAAAAGCCAAGTACTGGCTTTATTATGATAAAGGAGATTGGACAGCGTGGTCATAGAGCACTAACTAAAACGGCTTCCTGCTGCCCTTCCATCAGGTGCACTTACTCGCTGTCTTCATCAGCTCGGCTGTAACATTAACACCCCACAGTGCAGGGCTTAAACAGCAAGCATTTCTTTCTCGTGGTTCTGGAGGCTGGAAGTCTGAGATCAGGGTACCAGCGTGCGTGGATCCGTGGTGAGGGCCTTATTCCAGGTGTGTCATTCTTCACAACCTTTGCTTTGGTGCAAACACACAGACAAATCTCATGTTTCTTCCTCTCTCACAAGGACATTAATCCCATGATAGGGACTCTACCTCATGACCTACTTAATCCTGACTACCTCACAAAAACCTCACCTCTGAGTTCCACCACATTGGGGGTAAAGAATTCAAATATGAATTTTGTGGGGTCACAAACATTTGACCCATAGCACCCACTCAGTCACAGGCAGCACTTACCACCCTCAGCCTCTGCCACAAGGTGGCCTCTTGTGGGTAGGGGCGGAAAGGAGGTACAGACAAGCACACCTGAATGGTGCCTCCTGCAGGAAGACCAGCTCAGAAAAGGAGGGATGGGTTGAGCATTCTCTGTCCTTTCTCCCAGAGAGAGAGTCTCTCCTCTCCCCATACAAGAGGAAGCAAGAAAAGACCAGAAATGGTCCATTAATGGATTCCTCCAAATGGACCTTTTTCCACATGAGGCTGGGAGAAAGGGGCAACCCTCTCAACACCTACAATTTGTTTATTTTTATCCCTCATGTTTTCCCCTATAACATTGTACCAGCTACCGGAGTGTGTCCCTGCTGGCTTCCTGTGAGACTTACCATGAGGTTGGGTGCAAAGGAATGTGGAAAGTAAGGCTTGAAAAGGTCAGGGGACCTGCTCAAAGTCATGCAGCAAGTTGAGGTCAAAACTGAAACCAGGGCTCAAGTATCTAGTCCCAGTCTCTGGGAATGTTCTTTACACTTAGCTGCCTGTCTGCAGAACTTCCTGGTCTGACCAAGCAATTGTATACTAGCTAGAGACCATCAGGAGTACTGCGAGTAGCTCCTGAGACTTTTGCTGAATTTATTATATGTTTATAATATGTTTTTATTTTATTTTTTTGCTTTTTTGTTGTTGTTGTTGTTCAAGTATAGTTGTCTCCACTTTCCTCCCTTTACTCCCCCTGCTCCACCCATCCCCACCTCCCACCCTGGATACTGACCCCCTTTGGCTTTATCCATGGGTACCTTAACACATTCCTTGATGGCCCTTCCCCTATTTTTCCCCATTATCCCCTTCCTCCTCCCTTCTGGTTACGGTCAGTTCGTTCTTTAGTTCGAAGTCTCTCGTTACGTTTTGCTCGCTTGTTTTATTGATTAGTTTCCACATTTAGGTGAGATCATATGGTATTTGTCTTTCACTGCCTGGCTTATTTCCCTTAGCATAATGCTCTCCAGTTCCACCCATGCTGTCCCAAAGGGCAGGAGCTCCTTCTTTCTTTCTGCTGTGTAGTATTCCATTGTGTAAATGTACCACAGGTTTTTGATCCACTCATTTACTGATGGGCACTTAGGTTGCTTCCAACACTTGGCTATTGTAAATAGTGTTGCTGTGAACATTGGGGTGTTCTTTTGAATTGATATTTTAGGGTTCTTAGGATATATTCCCAACAGTGGAATTGCTGGGTCAAAAGGCAGTTCCATTCTCAGTTTTCTGAGGAAATTCCATACTGTTTCCACAGTGGCTGCACCAGTCTGCATTCCCACCAACAGTGCACTAGGGTTCCCTTTTCTCCACAACCTCGCCAACACTCGCTGTTTGTTCAGCTGGTTCTGATGGCGATTTAGGTTAGTGCTCCAGCAGAGAGCAACTGTCTGATGATAAGGGATAGTCAAGGAATACTTTAAATTATCACAACCCCTTGTGAAAGGGGTTATTTCACAACCCCTTGTGAAACGGGGAATTAACTCAGCTGGTCAAGGAATACTTTAAATTATCTTCTGGATGCCACACTAGTGCTGCGATAAAGTGCTGGGAAAAAATATATATACTGGCTGAAAGCCATCGTAGCCCAGTCAGGAAAGAAGAAAGGAAAAAAGGCTCTAGTGTGACAAGTGCAATGACAGATGTTTGCAAAGGTGCTAAGTAGGGAGGGGACAGGCTGTAGGAGCAGAAAGCATACAGGGACAGAAGATCATGTTTCCTGATAATTATACATTACTTAGAATGGCTGGATCACAAGCCTCAGTGAATATGGTGGGAGCAATGGAAGGAAAAGAAATTTCCTAGGAACTCGGTGCAGGTTGATGATGCATCTACTTCATAGGCAAACCATGAGGGGCCCCTCAAAATGATGAGATCATCACAGGTGTCCCCAGTGACATCTGTCACTGTCACTTGAATAAGTATAAACCTAGAAGCCATCTACTTGAAAATTATTCTTTGAATCTTGTTTCAACTGTTCCAATTCCTGTGGTAAAGTATTACCGCCAACATCAACACAGTCACATTGACATGATTGATTCCCTACCAAATAGTTTCCTTTCATGTGGACATAGATATGCACTCAGGAATGTGCTTGTGCTTTCTTCAGATGGGCTCTTCTATTTGCACTTTCAACATCTGCACTTAGGCTTGGTTCGTAGCTCTGAGTCCCTTCTGAAATAGGCCGGGTAAAAGTTGGAAATGAATTCAAATAGACTTGGCACATTTGAGAGTGGGCAACTGAACAGGGTGAATTAGAATCAGTATTGCTTCATTCCTGGGCTTCCCTTCAGGTTTAAAGTCCTTAAAACAACTTTCTACATTTCAAAAACTTTTAAGCCGTTAACCCTTTTTCCAAAGTTCCACCTGCCGGCTACACATCCCTCAGTACTTAGCCAGGAGATACCATCACAGAACACCCACCCTCACCCCTGGACTCCCTGGAAGACACAGTAGAAACCACTGATCTCTGAGCTGGTTTGAGAGACCCTTTAGCTCTGACAAGAAGGCAGGGCCTCTACGTAATGGCCCTTTGGCACCTCAGACTTGGCCAAATCTGTGAGCGTGCAGATCAATGCCCAGTCGCCACAAGTCCCTCCCAAACCTTCCCAGTCCCTTTGGTAAAAGCACCAGCTCTGACCCCCAGCAGTGCTGAGTACAATCCAGTTCCAATCCCATCAGAATAGAACAATTACAAGATCCTGCTCACCTAAGATGCCCAAGCCCTAGTCAAGAGCACACTTATGAAAACAGCAAAAGCAACACAACTCCTGGAACTAACTGTTCCCTGTAGAATGTGGTTTCCAGGCCTGCTTTACTGTGTTGAGCATTTCTTCCTGGATATATTCCCGTTTTCCAAAGTCTAAGAAAAACAAAATTTAAGAATGCAATTTAACTGTCCATTTCTGGAGGGCAAATTTATAAGGTCTTTATCAATTTATTTACTGGTAGAAGAGGTATGGAAGACAAAATTTTAGTGATGGTTCAGACTGTTCTGGGCATTACATGTATATTGTATCTTCTGATTGTTATGTAGCAGGTAGGTCAAGGCTAGACCACCAGTAGAGAGTCTTTCTGAATTAATTTCACTGTCTTGCAGCAAAACAAACAACAAAACAGAAATACAATATTCAGGCCTGGATGTCTTCTTGAACTCTTTAGGTATCAAGCACCTTTCAGCTTACAGTTCTGTCTACCTGGGGTATAGCCCTCATGCTTGTGGTCTGAGAAAGCTTTTCTTTACAAATGTTGAAGTTGAAGAAGAGAAAGAAATAGAGTAGAACCAAAAAAAAAAAAGGTGCCAGCTCTTTCTTAAAGTCATTGTCACACAACTCTCCTCTAATATCTCATTGTTAGAACTTTGTCACATGACCTTACCTCACTGCAAAGAGCCTGCAAAATTTATTCTTTGTCTGATGGTCATTGGTTGAGCCAAAATTTATTTCACTCTGAAGAAGGGGGACATAGATATTTGGGGACAGTCAGCAGTGTCTACCATACCTTACAACAACTCCATGAAGCACGTATTATTAAACTCATCGATCAAATGGGGAAACTGTGGCTCAAAACTTTGAAGTAACTTTCCTGAGGCCCTACATTTCCAACGTGTAAACTGTAAATTTTTGACGTAATATTTTTATTTCCTCTAAATGCCCCCGTAATTAGAGTAAAATGACATTTATGTAAAAAGTTGTCAGTTTTTCCAATAGCTGCATCATATCCTTGGTTTTCAGTATGCTTACGGTGAACTAAAGCACGCCCCCTATCACTCACACATCTCCTGCACCGCCACAAGCCTAGCCCAAACCACATCACCTGATTATTGCCACTGCCTACTAACTATTGTTTTCTACTCTTTTCTTGTCCCCCTCCAACTCATTGCCTACACAGCAGGAAGAGTGGGGTTTTTTTTTTTTAATTTCGAAGCTAGTCATCTTATTTCACTGCTTGAAAACCTTTAAAACCTCAGAGTTTTTTGGATAGAGACCAACTCTATTCTGAGGTTCCTGGGCATGCTGACCCCACCGAACTCCACCCCCCTCCCCGTTTCTTCCTCCTGGTTCTCCTCCTTCCTCTCTGTACTGCTGTGAACTCCTGTGCCCACCCCATGGTTCCCCTATCTCGAGGCCTTAACCACACTTTTCCTTCCATCCTGAGTGTCTTCCCCTATATCTTTGATTCCTTAGCATTTTAGATATAAACTCAGAAAAGCCCTTCTTGACACCTATGCTAGATCAAGTCTTTTAGTATATTCTCTCAAAACACCTTGTGTTTGCTGAACTCTGTAAGTATGTATCTGTTTTCATATAATTTATTCCCACTTCTTCTATTAGTTTATAAGGTCTCCAAGGAAAGCATAATTTTCCTTACAATGGCATCTCTGGCATCTAGCAAATTAATGTTCATTGAAGGGAAAAAACAGTTTAATTTATAACTTTCAATTTAGTAATTTTAATTGTTTATCTGTTCATTCAACTTACAATATTTACTAAGCATTTGCTATGCTCTAAACATTGTTCTAAGCTTTAGAAATAATGCAGTAAACAAGACAACGACTCTCTGTCTTTATAGAAATTAACTTTTTTATGGAAAGTTAAAGAAGGGTGGGTGGATGGACACATGGATGGATGAAGAGATGAACAACAGATGGACATATTGAGAGATTGAAGAAAGGAATAAAGGGAAGCAAAGGGGTGAGAAATAGAAAAAAGAAAAATATGTGACTGTTAAGTACTGTGAAGAGCAATAATGCTGAACAAGACAGGAAAGTAGTAATACAGGGGTGGGATGTATATAGGCAGGATAGGCAGAGAAGGCTTCCCTAAGGAAGTGATATTTAAACAAAGCTGAATTATGTGAAAAGGAGATTGTGTAAAGATCTGGAATAAAAACATTCCAGGAATACAGCAGAGCAAGGAGAAAGGCATTGAGTTGGGAACAATTTCACCATTGTGGCCAGAACAGAGAATTCAATACCAATGTGGAACATTTCAATCCACTGAAATAAATGTAAAATCTCATTCTCCCAACAGTATACTAACTTTCAGTTTTAAGTGTTCTATAAATTTAGTAACAATGGCAGTTACAATGACATAGCGCAGTGACCCATCATTTTAATCTACCTCCAAGATCATTCATGATTAAAACTATAATTTGCATCCAAATCAATCACATTTCCCACTAAATGTTTAACAAAGAATAACACCAATTCTATGCTATCTTTTTTCAGAAAGAAAAAAGATGAAATATTTCCCAGTTCATTCTATAAAGCTAGTATCACCCTGATAACAAGACCAAAAAAAGACAACAAATTAAAGGAATACTGCACCCTATCCAGGTGATTCAGTTCGTTGGAGAATCATCCCGAGGACCAAAAGGGTGCAGATTCGATACCTGGTCAGAGCACATTCCTAGGTTGCGGGTTTGATCCCTAGTCAGGTGCATACAGGGGGCAACTGATCAATGTTTCTCTCTCTCTCTCTCTCTCTCTCTTTCTCTTTCTCTCATCAATAAACATACCCTTGGGTGAGGATCAAAAACATCTATAGACAACTCATAAATGTAAATGAACAAATTGTTTTAAAATATTAGGAAATCTATTTAATAATATGTAAGGAGATTAATTTGCTACAATTAAGTAGGACTTATGCAAATCTGGTTCAATATGCAAGAATCAATGTAATCTATGATATTAATAGACTAAAAATAAAAATCAGCCCTGGCCAGTTGGCTTAGTTGGTTAGCACATGCATTTTTGCACCAAAAAATAGTTACAGGTTTGATCCTGGTCCACTCACATACCTAGGTTGCAGGTCCAGTCTCTGTTGGAGAATGTACGGGAGGTAACTGATAGATGTTTCTGCTCACATCAGTCTCTATCATCTATCTATCTATCTATCTATCTATCTCTATCTCTATCTTCCATCCTCTCTAAAATCAATAAATATATTCTTGGGTGAGGATTTAAAAAATTGTATCATATTAATTGTTCAAAAAAAGCATTTGACAAAACTCAACACTGATTCACTATTTAAAACAGTCAGTAAAATATAGTGAAGGGGAATGTGCTCATCTTGAGCATCTACAAAAACCTAAAGCTTACAGTATATTTAATGGGAAATGACAAAATGCTTTCTGGGAATGTAAGATCAGAAAGAAGGTAAGTGTGTTCATTCTTATCAACTGTATTTCTATAGACTAGCAATGAACATGTGTACACTAAAATTAAAATAAAATACCAGTTACAATTGCTAAAAATACTGGAATATTTAGGTATGAATCTAAGAAAACCTGCACAGGACTTGTATGCTAAAAACTACAGAATATAAATGGAAGAAATTTAGAAAATGATATCAAAAGAAAGAGAGAGAAATGCCATGTCCATGAATTGGAACACTCAATAAAGATGTTAATTCTCTTCAAAGCCTACATATAAGCTTTATGCAATGCATAGCAAGATCTCAGCAAGATTATTTTTACTTATAAACAAGATATTCCTGAAAAAATATGGAAAGGTAAAGGAACTAGAATAGCTGAGACAATTTTGAAATATAAGAATTAAGTAGAGAAATCAGTCTACTCTATTTCAAGATTTATTATATAACTAGATGTTGGGAACTGCTCTGCCTGGTTTCAGGAGTTGTAACTGCCCCCCATGGATAAGGCTGAGTGAGCGACCTCTGGAATGTGAGCCACTAAGGAGACAAAGCTTGTCTCCCTGGCAGCAGTGATGCTTCTGCTTCCTCCCCTGCCCCCAACACTTGGTCGGTTAGTCAGTGATGTGTAAGACCCCTCAGAGGAGGGGCAAACTAAGCCAGACATGATAACTTGGGAGGCCCTCAAGGAAGAACTCGGGGGGCTGCAGCAAAGAGGGTGTGATGGACCCTCACCCCCCAACTATTCTGACATAGCCTGAATCCCCATTTCCATCTGGGAGAAGCGCTTCCTGGCTCTAATACACTCAAGCCTAAACACCTATGATAAGGAAGGCAGTGCAGCTTCTTGCCGGCTACAGCAGGATCCAAGGCGATCAGGCATAAGAAAGAGTTCCTGTGAACTCTTATATAAAGTCCTGTGAAGCCTGCTTTGCTAAGAGTGCTTTCATTCATATGATAAGGGTCCAAGCAGGAAATGAGTATGTCTCCCAAAGTTTTTGCAATACCCTTACCTGATCAACACTGACTCAGACTAAGCCCTCAGATTTCTTTGAAATGTTATCTATTGTTTGATCCTTGCCGCCTGACATTGATTGATGAGCTTTACCTGTATTCCTGTGTGTTCCAAACCTATTAAAAGCCCTTGAGGAAGGGGTTCTTGGTCCTTCTCCTCTGAGAGATTGGCCACCTCTCCTCCCCAAGCAGATCATGTCTTGGTAGTTTCATTTTCATCTGTGGTGTACAGGGGGACTTGCGGGCAAAGTTGTGCCTAAACCAGAGTAATTGAGACTGTAGTGGAAGGAACCTCAACCTAAACCTCACAACTTACATGAAACTCAAATCAACTCAGATTACTGACTCAAATGTAAAATGTAAAATATAAAACTGAAAAACATTTAGAAAAAAAGACATAGGACAAAATCATAGGTTAGGCAGATTTCTTAGATCTGGGACCCAAAGTATGATCAATAAAATTTTAAAAATTGATAAATTGGACATCATCGAAATCATTTTTTTTCTCCTCAAGACCTTTTAAGAAGGTGAAAAGACAAGCTACTTACTTGGGAAAATGTTTGCAAACCACATACCTGACAAAGGCCAAATTTCTAGAATACACATACATATTTAAATGCTTAAAACACAACAACAACAAACAACAACAATAAAAAAGAAACAATCTAGTCAGAAAATGAGCAAAAGCATGCACAGACAACACACACACACACACACACACACAAGGCATATAAGCACATAAAACCATGTTTTAAAATGTTCTTAGGAAAGTAAAAATTTACATACAGTGGAATATCACAGAACAACGATCAGAATGTCTAAAGTTAAAAATATAATAATAATGATAACACGAAATGCTAGTGAGGAAGCAAAGAAACTAGATCATTTATACACTGATGGTATGAATGTAAATGGTTCAGTCATCCTGGAAAACAGTTTGGTCCTGTCTTAATGACTAATCCTGTGGCTATCATGTCATTGATGCTGCAATTGCATTCTTGGGCAATTTATTCCAGAGAAATGAAAACTTATGTTTGCACAAAAACCTATACACAAATTTTCAAAGCAGCTTTATTTATCATAGCCCCAGCCTGGAACCAACCCAGATGTTCTTCAGTGGGTGAGTGGTTAAGCAAACCGTTGGTCCTCTGATGCTCTAGAATACCACTATCCAGCGATAAGGAGGAGTGGACTACTGGTACATGCAACAAGTTCCATGAATCTCTAGAGACTCATGCTGAGCTCAGGGGGAAACAACCAATCCCAAAAGGTGTATATTGTATGATTTCATTTATATCACATACTGAAATTAAAAACTTATAGAAATGAAGAATAGATGAATGGTTGTCAGGGGGTAAAGGCCGAGCTGAAAGGGCAGAGAGCAGTGCATGTGGTCACAAAAGGGCCGCAGAGGAATCCTTATGAGAATAGAAATGTTCTGTATCTTGACTCTACCAATGTCAATATCCTTGCTCAGATATTTTTCTATCGTTTTGTAAGATATTCCCTTTCAGAAAAACTGAATAAAGTGTATATAGAATATCTCTGTATAATTCCTTACAAACGAATGGAAATCTGTAATTATCTCAAAATTTAAAAAAATAATTTTTTAAAGATTTTATTTATTTATTTTTAGAGAGAGGGAAAGGGAAAGAGAAAGTGGGACAGAAACATCAATGTGTGGTTGCCTCTTGTGAGCTTCCTTTGGGGACCTGGCCCACAACCTAGGCATGTGCCCTGACTGGGAATCGAACTGGTGACCCTTTGGTTCACAAGTCAGCACTCAACAAGTGAGCCACACCAGCCAGGGCAAAATTAAAAAATAATTTTAAAATAAACTTTATGCTCAAATTAATAGCTTCTTTGTGTGTAACTTTATCCATGGTAATGTGCTTATTTCATCATCAAATATTCATCTATACTATCCTCCCCTTAATAGTTAAAATTTTACATTTTATTTTGCTATCTGGTACAAAAAAGGGCTCTAACATGAGCTTTTTCAACACTAACTTTTTAGTGTTAATGAATCCATTCATTCTTTATTGATTTGTGATGTTTTATCATACATTAACTTCCAAAATACACTAGGGACAGTTTTCTTAGTTATTCTTGATTTTGGGGTTTGTTTGTTTGGGGTTTTGGGGTTTGGGGTTTTTTTTGCATTTTTTATTGTTCTTCAAGTACAGCTGTCTCCATTTCCCCCCTGCCACTTTTGCCTGTCCTACCTTCAATTCTACCCATCTTTGGCTTTGTCCATGGGTTCTTTATACATGTTCCTTGGTGAACCGTCCCCTTCTATCCCCCATTATCACCCTCCCCCCTCCATTCTGGTCACTGACAGTTTGTTCTTCATTTCAGTGTCTCTGGTTCTATTTTGCTTGCTTGTTTGTTTTGTTGATTAGTTTCCACTTATAGGTAAGATCATATGGTATTTGTTTTTCACTACCTGGCTTATATCACTTAGCTTAAGGCTCTCCAGTTCCATCTATACTGTCAAGAAGGGTAGGAGTTCATTCTTTCTTTCTGCTGCATAGTATTCCAGTGTGTAAATGTAGCACAGTTTTTTGATCCACTCATTTACGATGGACAGATGCTTAGGCTGTTTCCAGCACTTGGCTATTGGAAATTGTGCTGCTATGAACATTAGGGTGCACAGGTTGTTTTAAATTGATGTTTCGGGGTTCTTAGGGTATAATCTCAGCACAGAATGTTTTTGTCAAGTCCAAAAAATTAATTCTTCATGATTTTGTTAGGGTCCATTAAACTTATAATTAATTATGGAAGAATTAACACATTTACAGTGTTTAGTCTTCCCACGCAGAAATTTAGTTCCCTATTTATTCATATTCTTTTCTACCACTTAGTAAATTTCTATACTTTTTTTCTTATAAGTTCATTTGTTCCTTGCTAGAATTATTTCCAGAATTTGTGGCTCTTGTGACTGCAATCTTTGTTCCCATGCAGAGGGAGTAGATGTCCAGATTTTTCGGTTTTATGGAATCCGTGTTTCTAAAGCAGGAACTAAAAAGGGTGGGGGTAAGAAAAGAACAGGTCTTTCTACCTACATTTAGGCAATCATTTTGTAGATTATTGAATGTCATTTTCATGGGCCTTAAATTTAGTGAAAATTCCCCCTCCCCACACTAGCACTAAGGTGATAAGCAGTTCTGACTAAAGTTTTCTTCTTTCCTGTGTCTTCATGGGTATTCCAGTAAGAAGTTATAAGAGGCAACTCGGACACTCACCACATGTCACTGTGCGCTGAGCACAGTTTCCAAACAGGTCCCAGACATCAACGAGTACTTTTCATACTATGTGCATTTTGCCGCATTATCCATAGTGATATCTTGATAGACTTTGCCAAATGTTTCCCTAAAACCAAGCCACCCTAGATCTGTTATTCCCCTAACGCCGCAGCTCATTAACATACTTTTACAAAGGGCAACGAGGTTAGTTTGGCAGGATCTGTCCCTGGTGACGCTGTGTCTTCCAGCAGTCAACACATTCCTTTCAAAGTGCTCATATGACATGTGCCTAAAATTCATTCTATAATTTGAGCAAATGTTGACCATAGTTATTACTCTGTAGTTTCTGGAATTCACCCCTTTTAAAAACTTGTGACATTAACGTGTCAGGAATTTTCTGGTTCCTCTTTTGTATGTGATTTTTAAAAAATCCGCAGTAGTGACTCCCTGGTTACACACTTAAATTCCTCCAACACCCTAGGAGGAGATTTGGCTGTACCTGAAGACATGAACTCATGACACGAATTAAGGCTTGCTCTTTATTTCCAATCCTTTTGGTTCATAATTCCCTTATTATATAGATTGTTCTACTCTGTTAGAATTCAAAGACTCCCCAGAGGCCCAGCGGCTGTGGGAATGTTCTTGGCCTCACCAGGAAAAGTGTTTTAAAGCAGCCCTGAAAGCAAAGAGCGTCTGTGACCAAATGAAAAAGAAAACAAAAATTGAGGTTTGGCTGCCGGTCGCCACAAAATCCAGATTTGTGAGGCAGATGGTGGTGCAAAGGAAAGAGGTTTTACTCAGGTGGTGCATGACCTGGAAGAATGGCGGACTTCCGTCTGAAAGCCCATCTCCTCAGCAAGACCAAGGCAAAAGCCAGTGTCCAGAGTTCCTGCTCCATTTTAAGTTACAGTTCTTTGGAGCCTGCAGGCAGCTGCTGAGCAGTCATAATCCCTATCCAGGTAGCTCAGCTCGTTCCCAGCTGCTGTTCATTTTGGGCTCCCTCTTGGAGCTGTGTGTGGAGCCATGCTATGGGCCACGTGGATCCTAGGGCCAAAGGTCACATCCTCCTGGGCGAGACAGAGAACAAACACATGGGTGAATGCATCACCATGGGCACGAGAGACAGAGAGAAGTTCCCTGCTGGAGGCCGTAGGTCAGGTGCTGCTAAGGCCACACAGCCCATGGGAGAACAGGCAAGTCTAGTATGCCAGTGCAGGTCCCTAGCAAGCAAGCTGCCAACCAGTGAGCCTTTTTTGTTCCCCTGGGATTATATTAGTTCTGGTGTGGAGCAAGCCAGGTGCTTTCCCAAAATAACCAATCAACTTCCCAAACTTTCGCATGCTTTGGGTGGGTCCACCTTCCAACCTACCCCTTTTTTCCCAGGCAGATTGTTGGGAAACACAGCACCTCCCCCGAACCTTCTGACGTCTATGGCTCATATGCCCACTTTCCCCAGCTCCCACCGCCAATCTTGTACGAGATTGGGGGCGTCTTTTTTCTCTATCCAATTATCTTGCTATCTTTGCACTCTTGGACCCTTATGCATTGACATTTCTAGCTTTCCACACACTCAGTGTAAGAACCACCCCCTGCAGCCATCTTGGACGATGAAGGAGACTCCCTGGTGTTCCAGACAGATTGTCTGCTGGAAATACGTCCATCGTAATGACTAAATATGGTATGGTGTCAGGTGGCCACTTCATAAGTTATATAAACGTTTAATCCCTATGTTATACACCTGAAAATAACATAACATTGCATATGCACACCAACTTAACTAAAAAAAAAACAAAATTTAAAGCGAAGTGCTTCCTGATGTGTGATCAGCAATGACTCCCAGATTCATGCTGGCACAGTTCGCTCCACAATCTGGATGTTTTTTTCCTGGTTTCTCAGTCTCAGAGTTAGTCACCTGCCTGCTTCCTGTCTTTGGAAACCCCCATGCACCACGCCCATTTTGAAGAGCCTGCTCGTCATTCTGGACTTGCATCTCGCCCCAGTGTCTGAACTGACACTGGCATTGAAACTTAGGCCACATGCCCTGTCCTGTTGTTTCTGGACAAACATCGCACAGCCAGTCATTGAGTCTCTGTGCCACTCCACCTCCCAGCCCCCTGCCCTTGCTGCCGGAGCTGGCTCCATCGATTGTCTCACCATGAAGTCACGTACACTGTGTGCCGGTGTCTGAACTGCCTTCTCCCAGGCTTCACTGGCATCGTTATGAATTTATCAAACCAGCACGCACTGTAGCGCAGTCTGCTGACCCCATGGCTCTCTGGGGATAGACTGTGTCCCATTACCAAGGTGCTCAAAGCATACCCCACCCCACCCCATCTCCTCTGTGACCAACTCAGTTCTTCTCAGAAGATCCTGCATGGCTTCTGCGCACCCATCATGAACTTGACCTTGCTATATGTAGATAATTAATAGAAGTTTATTGAAATGATTTAAGGAGCAATGATCTATCTACACTCATTTTGGGGAAAGCTCTGTATATTTTTTAGCTGCCCATTCACAAAGCAGATGTGTCCTTCTGAAACCAATGTCACCTTTGTCAAAACACAGGAGATCTATTATAGCTCATCCCTGTCTGTGCCGAGACACGCTGTCTTTCTACTGTTCCCGTGGGACTGTATGAGCCTCTTAAACTGAATGTAGTTCAGACATGCAAAATTCTAGGCACCGTCAGGATCCCTGGCCCAGGGTAATTATCTTAGTGCCAAGAACCGGTGTTATCCCCTCCAAGACGTGGACCCTACAGAGGTCACGCCACTGCTCTAGCAGGAAATTCCGAGTACCACGCAGAACACTTACCTGCAGTGGGTTCAAAGGATGATGGCCAGAAGCAAGCCATCTTTCAGATTCTGCGTGAAAACATGGGGCTTGAGACATTTCTGTCCAACCCCGCAAGATTGCAAAGCTCTGATGCACAGGCCATAGGCTTCAATCCAATATATGTTCTTCCCCTGGGGACCAGAATATCCCTTGGTTTGTGAGCATCTCCATCCACTCTCTCACCTCAGCCCAGGTCAGTCAAATGCTCTCTGTAAATGTAAGAACCATGGCTAATCAGAAGGATGATACTGTGTCCCTACTTGTCAACCTTTGTTTGCCAATGAGGATTTGGGTATTCTAACACACTAACTTGTTTCTAACTAAAATAACTTTATTTTATCTGCATAGGAAGTTTATGAAAGACACTCTCCTATCATACTGATTAGTCACATATTAAATTTGAGCCCAATACATCATCATAAAAGTTATTCAGAAACGGTACACGGCTGCCCTCTTGTGTCACTTTCGTATAATCAGATCTGTGAGTGTTTAACTGGCGATTCCAACAGCTGTGCATTTTTAAAGGTCACCGTTACTCTTCTACGTCTGATATTAATATCCTGAATTGTAATTTACAAAGCACGAGATATAAAACCATACCAGCTCTCTATACCAATTGTACCAGACCTTATTGACAGAAACCTCTAAATATTTAAGATGTAATAATTTACTCTGTCCATGTCCTCTCCTTTCCCGAATACCCCAAAGTCCTAACAAGCTTCGGTATTATCTCATCATACTCACTTAGTGCTCAATTAATGTTTAATCTGTTCTTATTGAGGACATGGATTTTCACTAGTACTTTGTTACTGACCACTCGCTGGCCCTATAGAAGATGAAATGGAAGCAAGTTGTCTTTTGTAACAACTGACAAGGCCATCCGCCACAGAGGGTGACAGTCTGGTCTGATCTTGCACGGAGGCACCCAGACCAGCAAGGCAGGACGCCTTGTCAGGACTCCGGAGCAGGCAAACCAGGATGGGGCAACAACAGCCGTGTGGATGGTTGGGAGGCAGATTCCAGGGGCTGGCTGGTAGTTTAGAGACACCCAGTCAGGGAGGGATGGGACTGCGCTTCCCCATAGTGAAGTTTTTTCTTTAAAAACCTTGCTCGGAACCAGTGGGACAGGAACTGGTTCGAGCTGGGAACTGGCCTCTGCTAGGCTGCTTCCCGTCCCTCGCCCCTGAGGGACCCCGCTTTCAACAAACTCCTTGCTCACTGTCTTCTCCTGGTTTCTCAGCAGCTCCAATCTCACAGAGGGCAACTGTGGTTTCTGTTGCCATTCATTAAGCACCTACTATGAGCAAAGTACTGTTAAGATTATTGCAAACAGAATATAGACAGCATGCATAAAAGGGAAGCCTTATCTCCACTGAACATAGAAAGAAACACAGGCATAGGACTTATGTAGTGCCTTCCATGAATTTAATAAAAGTTCTTGGGTAATGATGTTCCCATTCTTCAGACTGTGACTCTGCCAACCAAGACAAATGCTTTTTTCTGCAGCATCTCCCACCATAAATAAGAAGCTGGCTCCACAAGTTCATGGCCAGCCAACCCTCCCATTTCCTGAAAACAATCTGATTAAAGTGAGAGGACAGTTAGGCAATGAACATAAGTTTATCAACAGTGTTGACACTAATGGATGTTCTGTTTCTTTATTAAGTTGCTGGGTTTCCCGGTGAAGTAATAGGTGTTTTTGTCTGTATAAGAGAAGGATGGATGTTGTTTCAGGAAAATTAGGAACTGTGCTTTTGCACTGATCAACTTTTTTTAAAGATTTTATTTATTTATCTTTAGAGGGGAAGGAAAGGAGAAAGGGAGGGAAATACCAATGTATGGTTGCCTCTCGTGGGTTCCCTACTGGGAAATGGCCTGCAACCCAGGCATGTGCCCTGACTGGGAATCGAACTGCGATATTCTGGTTCACAGGCCCATGCTCAATCCACTGAGCCACATCAGCCAGGGCTGCACTGATCAACTTTTATCAGTGGCTGTACACAGTACCAGGTAGAGATAGGGTCCAGCAGTGACACAAGAGGACCAACCAGTTGTTCAGTCTCAGCCCCTCACCTCCTGAGAGGTGTATCTTATAAAACTTATAGTAAAGAGATAGAAATGGGATGTAATGCAGAAAATATAAGGTGACATGTAACATCTTGTGACCACAAACAGGTATGCACGGAGGCAGAAGAGGGGATTCTAGAGAAGACGTGGGAGTGAAGAAAGAGTGAAGAGTGTAAACAAAGAACGATGCTGTAACTCCTCATTTATTGCTGTATGAGCCCGACTCTTCCAGTCCTGGTGCGTCAGCTCCAACCTGACCAAAGAGATATCTGGGAAACCACCCTTCTGTAGAGTGTAATTTAGCAACAGTGATTTGGGGCTTGTAGCAATGGGTTGCTTAGCTCAAGATCACTGCCACAGTTTGGAGTCAGGAGGACAGGGCCGGGGGCACAGCCTCGCCGCAGAGCTGAGCTTCCCGAAGCAGCGAGGCACAACAAGGAAACCGTGAGAGTTAGAACCAGAAGTCCTGGGCTCCTGCCCTAGCGCTGCAACTAACTGCTGAGTGGCTTTGAGCCAATAGCATCAACTTTAGGTTCCTAATTTCTTCATTTTTTAAATGCTTTCATTGGGCACTCAGTCCCTCCACTCTTAAAGCTCTCTAAACTCAGTCCTTTGCATGATAAATAGACCTCATTGTATTTGTCTGCCCATAAGTACTGTTTTTTTCATTTGTGCTGGGCTGAATGATGTCCCTCCTCCACCAAAATTCACATATTGAAGCCCTAACATCCAGTACCTCAGAATGTGACTAACATTTGAAGATAGTTTCTTAAAAGAGGTAATTGCTTTGAAAGGAGGTCATGAGGATGACTACTAATCCAGTATGACTGCTATCATCATAAGAAAAGGAAATTTGGACACAGTCAGGAACAGAAGAAAGACAATGTGGAGACGAGGGGGAGCTGGTAATCCACCAAGCCAAGGAGAGAAGCCTCAGGAGAAACCCGTCTTGCTCACACCCGAACCGCAGACTTCTAGCCTCCAGAACTGTGAGGAAATAAATTTCTGTGACTTAAGCCACCCAATCCATGGTACTTTGTTACAGCAGCCTGAGCGAATTGCATAGAATGCAATTTCTAACTCTTTTCCTCTTCTCCCATCCCCTTTTATACCCCATTCTCTCTCTCTCTGCATATTCCTTTCTATTAGTACTTCCTCTCACTCAGCAATCTTAAACACTTACGGGCAGTCTCCCTTCCAATTCTCTCTCTCTCTCTCTCTCTCTCTCTCTCTCTCTCTCTCTCTCTCTCTCTGTTTTAGGTTTTACCACACACAATTGTATATGCAAAAATCATGGCATCAACATGCACCAGACAGAAAGCAGTTTCTGTAACTATAAGAAGTCCTTATGAAAACTAAAACAAACAATGGCATTCAATGTCTGAAAGGGCTTATGAAAGAGATAAATAAACAGTTGCTGGAAATATAAATCAGTAGAAAATTTCTGGAGGGTTATTTGGCCATATACATCAAAAGTTTAAAAAGTTCATACCCAAATGCTGAATAACCCAGTGGGCTGGGGCAGGAGGTGGGACAGAAAACCAGGAAGGCAGGTGGGGGGATAAATTGCAAATGGCCAATAAGCATGTGAAGAAAACGTTCAACCTCATAAGCAATCAGAAATGAAAAGTATACAACAATCTACTAATGGTAGGTATCTAAGCTGATAAATCTTGCTGAGTGACAAATTAACAATATTATTAACAGCCTTAAAATTACACGTTCCTTTTGTTTCAGCAACTCCATTTAAGGAACGTAATGTAAGAAAGTAACAATATGAAAATATTCACTGCATCATTTTAAAAAGAAAATAATCTAAATATCCAAAGAGAGGGTTAAATAATTTATTAATATGATGTTTATTAAAACTTATTGAATGATAAAAGAATTTTCATTATGCAATGTTAAAGGGGGGAAAGGCACATAAAACTGTCTATATAAGACCATTATTAAGAATAAATTCATATGTATAATTACCCTGCAAGGATACCTATCAACACCAATTAGGTCTAAGAGTTGGTTTATAAGTTATTTTTCTTCTCTGTACTCTTCTGAATGTTTCTTAGTTAGAATAGATTACTTTTCATAGTAAAGAACCAGCACACTCTTAAAAAAATAAAAAGAAGAAAGCAAGCAACAAAAGGGGTGGGGTGGAAAGGAAGGAGGAAACGGGACTGCACCCGTTGGAAAGGGCGGTGCCACAGCCTATCACAAACTTACCCTAGAGCCCAGGTCTGAGCCCTGCTGGCATCACTGTGGTGCCCACATGGGGTGTTTAAAAGGCTTGGTTAAATGACACCGAAAAACAAACTGGGTAAAGTCCTTCCAGTCTAACTGCCCCAGTGACAAAAGGTTTGAGTTTGGAGCAGACACAGCTTAATTCACTCTACAAGTCTTCTCGGGAGAGGAAAAGGCTGACGTGACACAGAACACAGTCTGGCTTCCTATCAGCACTCTGATGACCCTGTCTTCTTTTATCTCAATTTGCAGCTGTAGAATCATAAAGGAAAGAGATACTGGTTTCCCAACCTGCGATACGAGATCTGGACACCATCAACACTTCTGCTATTCCGAGGGTCCTTGCTACAGTTAAGGCCATCAAAGTGGGGCTGCCACCCAGCGCGCCTTCCCCACTGCCCACAGCTGGGCAGCCAAGCCAGGAGTGGGACAGGAAAGGGCCAAGAAGAGTAGCTAGATGCATGCTCATCCTCCTTCTCCCATTGTACATAGATTGGGCTTCCATCAAGGAAACCAGCATGGCCCTGACTGGTGTGGCTCGGTGGGTATCGTCTGGCAAACTGAAAGGTCACAGGTTGGGTTCCCGATCAGGACACATGTTTGGTTTAGGGTGTGCAGAGGTAACTGATTAATGTCTCTCTCTCACATTGATGTTTCCCCTCTCTCTCTGTATCTCTAATAAAAATAAATAAATAAACTCATTTAAAACAATGAAAAATCTGCATGTTATGGGAGAGACAGTGGTAAGAGACAGAGAATCTGGGTGTTCATCTATCTTCAAACCATCTGCCATTTGATTATGGCAAATTTGTCAATTTTCTCAGGCCCTGGTCTTCTAATCTATAAAACAGGACAATTGTGTCATGCCTTCCTGCAGGTACGGGGCTGGACTAAGGGTCTCTGCTCCCCTGAATGTCTGTGAGTTAAGAGGAATGTGCAGGGAAGATCGCACACGCTGCTGATCAAACTTGTCCACCTCAGAAATGTGAAGTGACCCAAATTCAACAGAACAGAGCAGAATCTCTACTCATCTAACTCCCCTAGGACTAACATAAACTTCTCAGACTCACACAGAAAGCCCCTGTAAAGGCTGGCACATCCCACAACGCTTGCACTCACATAAAGTCAGTGTTCAGCATTTCCCAGATGCATTCCAAACCCAGCTCTCCAGTGAAAGGGCTCGGCTGCACGACTGAGCGTGGCATTGTCTGTGGACAGTGCTGTGCCACGAAGACAGGAAGGGACAAACAAGGCCAACGCACAGAGACTCTGCTTCCTGATACCGAAATTATTTTGAAAGACCCATTCTACTTGCAGCTAGAACTTTCTGAGTTTTTTATACAAGTGGGACATTGGAACTCCGTGTCTACCCTTGACTCAATTACTTCTTCCTTCCCTTTCCTGCCAGCGACGCTCCTGCTCCGTAGGTCGCCTGATACGACACAGTCCTCTTCGCAACTGGGACTTCCTTCTGCTGATAACTCCCATCCACCCCAATCAGTCATAGCCTAAGTCTTTGATCTGCACATTTATACTGTAATTAAATCAAACCTGTCAAACTCTCAAGTGTTAAAAATTACAAAACTACCATTTGAGGGTCTCAGTCATGATCAAGTAATATATTAAGGCCCAAAGCCCCATCTGAAGTTCTGAAAATGTTCCAGACTCCTTTAAGACAAAACTTCTTAATGACCCTAAGAGGCTGGCATGGTATTATTGTTATCATACCATAAATATTTCTATATGCCTGCTTGGAAAAAAATCCTCATGAGAACCGTTCTCTCCTATCTCTCTCTGGAACATAAATCATGGACATGGACAACGTCTCACTGTGTCTGTTCCTTGGGTTTCCGGCTGGAAGCAGCAAGGAGCCACATCGCCTGGCCCACGGGAGCTGGTGCCCAGACACACCTGGAAGGAGCCTCAGCAGGTGGGTCACACAAAACAAGTCTGCCCCGCAGGGTTTTCGGGTGCTTCTTCTCCTGACCCCACTCAAGTTCATGTAAACCAGCGGGGATGTGATTTGTAAACAAAAAATATTATGTGTAGTTACAATACAGGCAACCTTTGAACAACATGTTCTAACTGCATGGGTCCACTTATAGTGGACTTTTTCCCCAATAAATACATTGAAAAAATATTTTGAAATTTGTATCAATTTGAAAAAATTCAGACAAAGTGCATAGCCTACAAATATCAAAAAAATGAGAAAAAGTTATTTATCCATGAATGCATAAAATATATGTATTTTCTTTTTCTTATGATGTCCTAATTTCCATAAGAAAATCTCTTCCTTATAATTTCTTTTCTCTACCTCATTTTCTTGTAAGAATACAGTATGTATTATATATAGAACACATTCAACAGACAAAATATGTGCTGACGATTTATGTTATTGGTAAGGCTCTGGTCAATAGTGGGCTATTAGTAGTGAAGTTTTGGGGGCGTCAAAGTTTTCAAAGGTGTGGGGTGGGGGCGGGGTCAGTGCCTCCAACCCCTGTGCTTTTCAAGGGTTAGCTGTAAAAACATGATACTGTGGTTGGATCACCAATACTACTTTTTTCTTAAAAAAGCAACACAACAAAAGTTTGTACAGCTGTCAGAAATCACCTTTTATGGCGCCATCTTGAAAGTCAAAACATTTCTTTCCAAAAGAAAGACATACCTGCAGCCAGGAAATGTTTACAAATTTCAAAGTGTTCCCACAGCAAGCATTTTACTAGGCGTTGATTAGGGGAATCAATACACCCAAAATATTACCAATTATTAATTTAAATGGGACAAGGATAGCCAAGATAAAGTGTGCAAACATGCTGTCAAACTTTTTAAGGAGGCAGATATTCAAATTTCTTTTAGAATTTTGCTGTTTTTAAAAAGCCATGATCTACCTCAGAGTAAGGACTTAATTATAAATAAATACCAACAGTGTTTTTGCATTGCAATTTTCCCCTGTGTCCTTCACTCAGCGAATCTAACTCAAAACACCTGTGAGATGGGGACAACAGCCCCCGAGTCTGCCCAGCGTAAAGCCGGAGAGAAAGCACTAGAATCAGTGGCTCCATGGCACGCGACCTGACATACACTCCAATGAGCGTGCACTTTCCAAAACATGCGGGGTGGCAGTGAGGACACAAAGCCTACCTAATAAGCAACTGTCCAAGAAAGGGTAGTGAAGTATTCCACATCTATAAAACTTTGTTTATACCATTAAGTCTTTGCAAGCTGCTGATTTTTTTAGGGGAGTAGGTCATAATTAGAGAAATAAAATATTAGTACATACACATAAATTCATGTATGTGCATATCCTGATATTTGTGCATAAAGGGTTTATTAAAAATATGAAAATATTCCATTACCACTTCAAATTTGTAGTGGACTGGAATACATCTATGACTAGCTGCCAGTGACTCAGTGTTTCTATGCGTCTAACATCTAGATGGACAGAAACTGCTTCTAGTGCATCTTTCAGAGCTCAGTTCAGACAGCAGCTCCTCAGAGAAATCTTCCACACACCCCTGTCAAGTCTACCGCCTTCTCAGCCACGAGAACTCAGGGTAACCAGGCTTCCCATTTCACAACATTTCTCAAACTGCAATTAGGCAATTCATTCTGTCCGTATATACAAGTATATACAAATGTATAAATACATATCCTTAGTTGGTTAATATCAGTGTCCCCTACCAGTATGTTAAAGATTTATGAGGAAAGGTCCTATGTTCTCTTCCTTGAATCACATAAACACAGAGTGAATATGAGATATATGAGATATGAGGAAAATGGTTTATGTGATATCAATGTATTCTGGCAGCCAAGGAGAGTGACCTGGAATGCGCATGTGTGAACAATGGCAACTTCACTGTACTAGTCAGTGGGGGTGGTAGATGCCACTGAGTGAGCATGTGCATCATGTGGCCATTGCCTTCAAAATGAGCAAGTACAGCAACAAATCCGCATCCAATTTTGCATTAAGCGTGAACATTCCTCCTCAGAAACTATTCGGATGATTCAGAAGGCTGCAGCGACGGGTAACTGAAGATTGGCAGCTTCATCACCGTGATGCATCCGCTCATGCATCACATCTCATTGAGGTTTTTTTTGTGAAACATCAAATCACCCAGGTGACTCAGCCCCTCTACAGTCTAGTTTTGGCGCCCTGCAACTTCTGCCTTTTCCCAAAACTACAATCACTTTTGAAAGAGAGGAGATTTCAAGTGCTCAGGAAGATACGATGGGGCAGCTCACGGTGACTGGGAGTGGCCCCAGTCATTGCCTCCTTTTTGCCAATCATTTAGAAATCGCCAGATTTTACTAAACCCCAATTCTTTCCTTCTACATACCTACTGGTTGAATTTACATTCATTTGATACTAATTATGGATACCCTTCATAGGGCCCAGAGAAACAATTTCTAGCTCAAGTGATTTTCAATAAGCTATATAAGTATAATGTATCAAAAAAGAAAACTTAAGTCTCTTTGGAACATTTGAACTATTATAATTGACATTTCAATCACATTTGCCACCCAGTGTTTTCTGTGGGTGCAAATCTTTCCATAATTCATGAAATTTGATGCTTGTCAACATAAGAGGGGGTGACCTCACCGTGTCAGCAGGATGGCTTTGCACATCTGACGTGGAGCACGGGCATGGCCTCGGCAGCAGGGTTCAGGGCTGCCTTATCTCAGGAGCCACAAAAGAAGATAAAAAATATGAACAGTGAAAGGACAGCAAACTCACAGTTATTAACAACCACACCTAAAACAAAAGCAAACTAAGAGGACAGCTAGATCAGGAGTGGAACCATAGAAATGAAGATCACATGGAGGGTTAGCAACAGGGGAGTGGGAGGAGGAGAGGGGGGGAAAGGTACAGAGAATAAGTAGCATAGACGGTAGGTAGAAAATAGACAGGGGGAGGGCAAGAATAGTGTTGGAAATGTAGAAGCTAAAGAACTTACGACACATGGACATGAACTAACGGAGGGTAATGGTGGAGGAGGGGGTGTGCAGGGGGGAGGGGAATGAAGGGGGGAATAGAACAGCTGTAATGGCATAATCAATAAAATATATTTTTTTAAAAAGAATCCATTTCTTCCTGTCTTTAGCTGGGTCCTGCCACTTGTGGCCATCCATCTACTTTACTTTTTTACTCAGTCTAGTCTAAAATATCTCTTCCCCATCTCACGACCTTTTCATTCTTATGCCTTCTGCTTACTCACACCTTACTCCTGACTTCCTTCTTCCTTTTCTATATCTTTTAGTTTCTAACAATATAACCACTTAGCTAACCTGCCCTGCCTTGTGAACTCAGGCTGTTCAAGGAGATCTGGATAGGTTCAGTTCCCGTCAGCCCTGTGAAGCAAAGTTGTTGTGCAGCATTAAGGGCACCTGGGAGGTCTGCAGGCCAGTCACCTGGAGCCAGTCAGCCGTGACCAGCTCGGACAGCAAGCCTCTGGAAAAAGGCCATGAGTGTGACTATCCTTGGTCCAGGACCAGAAACTAATTCATTTATAGGGCAACCTAATAACTAAATTTGGAATGCAGTAAAGTGCCTTGTTTTTTCAAGTGGAATAACTGAAGTTCAGGTTGGGCTTTCTCTATTTCAGTCTACTATCCTCTTTCATGCTTGCAGCTTTAAAAAGAAAAATGAAAAGCAGCAAAGATCAAACGCCATGGTATAAATACAGACCAGCCACTGAGCTTTCTATTCGAATGTTGACTTTTCACGCTTTACATCTATTTTCTAATTCTATTTTCATCAGAATTCTGCTGCTTCCAAGTACAAATATAATAGACAAGGGCCTGAGAATTTTGCTTAGAACTGCAGACAGCAGTTGAAGTCCCCACTGGGACCATATCCAGTTTTCTGAGATCACAAAACTCTCATTCAGTCCTGTGTGTAGGAGAAGCAGATTACATACACAAAGGAACCGAACTTTTCTTTTATCTTCTTAGGGAGAAGCAGATTGCACAAAAAAAGGAACAAAACTTGTATCCACTTTAATTTACCAGATCTGAGTATTTTTGTAAAAAATTATTTTGATAGACTTCTGGTGGTCATGTATGTCTCAATTATTTACAAAACTTCGCAAATTTTAAGGTCATAAAATTGTTAGTACAGTATATTCTAAACTTAAATTATTTTAGTTTAAAAAAAACTTCACTGGGTTATTTCTCTGTGGCTTTGGCTCCAAAGAGTAAATTTCTTATCATAGAGGGAAAAAAATCTTGGAGATAGAGAAAGATAGTAAATTATTCAAGTCAATAAATAAGCTGCTTTGTAATTTTAAATGTCAACATGTTTGATGATTATTGCCACACGAATATTCATTTCATACTTTTGCAATATTAAAAAAACCTAAAGTTCAAGATTTAGAAGTGTTTACTCTGTGAGCAAGTGACCTAAGAGTGCTGTTCACAGAGCTGATCAGTTTGTACTGAGCAGAGCTCGTGTGCCATCAAAAGGAACTCACACAAAATAATACAGTAAGGCTAAAGTTCTAGTCTCATAGATTTATGAGTGCAAAAATAGGGACTAACTCATTTTTTACAACTATGGGAAAATTAGGGGGAAAAAGCAATTATGTTCTATGATAAATGAGCCATTCTTAGCTGAGAAATCAGAGCATCTTCCTGTTTCATGTACTTAATTTGGGCATCTTCTGTTCTTTCCTTCAAGCTGTTCCTTTCATCTTACAAGTTCAAGAAAATTAAAACTGTACTATTGAGGACATAGGAGGAGTTTAATCTTGAAAGAAGTGAACTATGATAATGCATTATTATTGTTTTACTTTTATATAAAATAATAAAGACACTGAACCTTGAAAAGCATATTGCTATCATTTAAAACTAAGTATATTTGGAGAGAAAGACACATTTTGAATGATTCACGAATGTAAGGCCACTGACACCCACATACACCTTTGATGCAACTGGATGTGAGTTGTCATGATAAACCTAAGACCCAGGGTATTATCAATGACCATGCTGCAAGAAACCAAGGTCTGATCATTCATGCTCAGAGAAACCAAGGTGAGAACCAAGAAGTGGAACCATTTTTATATTCTGCATTTATTTAAGCAAACCGAGTGTGTAGAGATAGGAAATTAAAGCATCATAATGTTTTACAAATACAGGAAGGAGACACAGAATATTAATACCCTGAAGAGAGTGCATCTGAGAACACAGTTCTGTCTCAGGAGAACACCTGCAGTGACCACACGGACGCCATGGCTGACACATCCATCCGTCACTCTTGTTATGACACCGTTCAAGTAGTTTTAATAGATAAATCTGAGATTTGCTTTTAAATGAATAATAATACTAATGATCATGGTAGCCTCGAAGGGTTTGTGAGTGACTACACCATAAACAAGTGATGTTAGGCTTAATGTGTTTTTCAGTGCCGCTGTACATTACGCAGGGGGGAATGTCTTATTACACAATTACTGTGACATCCACTAAAATGTGAGCTAGTTTGCATAGGTTAGTCCTTTGGACAGCACGATGTTGCTCTAGTCCCCCAAGGCTTCAAGATTCACAGTGTAGAGGAAAAAAAGGAATTAAAGCATTTCTACTAAAATATATTTTAATAGCTGGTGTTAATGATTTGCATAACAAAAGCCAAATTATCTTAAAAACATTGTGTTGTTCATTCTGTAAGCCCCTTCATTTTAACAACATTGTTTCCTCCCAAACTGTAAGCTCTCAGTTAGTAGGATCTTGCAAATTAATCATCAACCACAGTTCTACATACTTTGAAGCAAATAGAAGCCAAACTGCACAATAATTGAATTTTACATTTTTATCACAGGTCAAAAACCAAGCATTTCCACACTGGGCCTGTCACACACTTACGGCTACTTCTAAATGCTCAGCCATTCCTTGTGTGGACACTGACGAATGAGACCATAATGCAGATTTCTCTTTTGTTTTTTCAGTAAATCATCCTTAGTAGCAACTGGATTACAAAGAAGTATATACTATGCAAACTGAATACCATATAGCAAACACAAAAAGCATATGAAATTCCCATGAATACAAAAAAGTAACATGGACAACAGGGGAAGACATTTGTCCCGGGGGTCCATCCTTCCAGGCTTGTGGATTCCAGGAGTCTAAGCATCATGGAACAATGGACACAGAAGCTTCATATAATGTGAGTCTTTTGACCATCAGCAGTTTGACAGAGGCCTGGAAAGTACCCTAATGGGCATGGGCTACTTGAGGAGGAGACTTCTGCTTCAGCATTCATTTACATAGCTTCTTACATTTGTTTAAGTAGTGTCTTAACTGATGCTTTCTCACCACCATGCCATGGGACCCAAAACAAGCACACTTCAGCCACTTTTAGATTGTCAGAAGCAAATAGCTAAGGGATGATCAATTTATGAAGTGCGTTTCATCGCGTATAACGAATTCAGCCTCATAATTCTTCTACCCTATAATAGGTATTTTAAATCTCAAACCTAAAATTCATGTTTATGCATCTCAACTACATATAAATCTACAAAGAACATTTCAGAAAGTGATAGAAGGAGTGAGTATTTTCTAAAGTTCTAAGCCTTGAGAAGTAAAATACAATCAGCTATCACCCTTCCTGTCAGGAGCGTCTCACTTCCCCACCACAAAAATACCAGTCGTGGGTAATAAAATATCACTATAGAATAGGCAGAAGCTTGCCTGCTTGGTTTTCTTCCCCAGACCATAGTGAATAAACAAGGGTAATCAAAAAGGCACCTATTTTTGTATATATATCTATATTACAATTTTGGTATAAACTATATCCACTCTACATAGAGATTTGTTACTAAGGGATCATCCACATTTTCTTTATCTTTTCATTAAAAACATTCCACTGGAGGTGGACAAAGCTTAAAAACAGATACTCCTCTTCAACTTCCACTGTTTTAGAAAAGCTGGCTTCCCTCCCCCACCCCCACCCAGCCCCCACAGTATTGTTGTATTCCACACAGAGGATCCAGAAAGAAAGACTGTGGCAAAACTGGCTAAACTGTATCTTCGTCATCTTCAAGCAATGGACCTTAGTGGCCAGAGTGGGGCTGGTCTGGTCTCATCCATCTTCATACAAGGTGCTCTTGGAAATTGTGCTTCCAAATACCAGTGTGGTATCTGGAAGTAGGGGACGCCTGGAGAGATGCAGGGGCATCTGACAATCAGATAAAATGTTTCAAATCTGGGCTACACTGCCGATGTTTAAACTAAAACAAGAATACCCAAACAAGTCATTTTGCCACAGGTGAGAGACAGAAAGCTTTCCTGGAGATCAAGAATTAGTAAAAACATTACTACAAAGACTTACAATAAAAGCACTATATTCTGTTGCTATGCTTTTCTCCCAAGATACACCATCCGGGTAGTTTCATTTTTGAAGCCTTGAAAGGCATACCACACTGCCCTTGTGCTTTTATTCGGCTGGACAACATCCAAGGCAGAAAATCAGGTGCCTGCTCTCTGTGCTCGGGCACTCACGGTCTTCTGTAACTTGAATTTTAAAAATGTGTTTTTAGGCTTTTCTTTAGCTGTCAGCATTATGTATGAGATACCTCTTGCCAAATTGAAGGTGGGCAGGGGGTGTGTCGAAGGGGGAAAAGCTGTTCAAGAATGTAGTTTGGAAAATGATGCTGTAAAAATAGCACTTTGGTATTAAACACACGTTTCCTCGGTTTCTGCTGAGACGCTTAATATCCTAACAAGCTTCTGGAATAATGACAACACTATCCACCTAGAGGGCTGGGGGCACGTGACGTCTTATCTGTCCCCAGTCTTTACGGTAAAACAGCTGCCCTCTCGTGAAATTCTGATCAGATCTTCATCCCTAAAGGCTAGGGGCAGAAACATCTTGCTACACAAACATTATGTAAAGCTTACAATTTTAGGAGAATTATTCCCCAAGTAAGTGTTGACTTTTACATTCAATGAATCTGATTTTGAAATCAGTGTATGATAAAAACAATGAAACACCAAGCTGCTGCTTTCTGGTAACTTTCCCCCTTTATAACCATCATTCTCAGTCAGTTTCCTATGAATGCGCTACTTATCAAAAACAGTACCTGTCCTACAGGCAGTCTACAAATTGAATCGATAACTGCTCCTTATTTATAATCATGAAAAGCAGTCTGGGCGAAATGTAAATATTCACTTAATTAACAATATCATAAAATTGAGCAAGCTTTTTCCCCTCAGTTTTAATGAACACAATTTTTGCAAGAATATTGCAAGTTCAGTTTGTTTGTAGGTGTGTGTACAGGACATCAAAACCGATATAGGGTTTAATCAATTTAATCATAACTGGTCATCGCAACAAAGAAAACTCAGTCAAGCTGGTTATTTGGTAATCCATAAAGCTCACTCAAAAAAAAATCTTGTTATTCGCCTAATTTTTTTTCTTTTTAATTTTATGGCTCTGCCATGTAGGTGAAGCTTGCATGTAATACATTTTATTTTATTTACTCTCTTAGATAGAATGAAATTGCAGATATTTAAAAGTATTTGCCAGCCTTTCAAAGGTGTTAATGAATTAACTTGTGCCTTTGGACTGATAAACATTTCAGTAAAAGGTATTTTTAGAAAATGTTTTGTTAATTTCTTTGATTATATCCTGCAAGGATATGATATCATACAAGACCCAGACACTTTGTGACATTTTTGTAACTCTGTTTTTTCAGTCTCATCTCAACTACAGAGTCAGATCCTCCGTGAATGTTGCCCTGTTGCATGTCCCAGTAAGCGGCACACTCAGAAAAACACAGTTGCTGATGGATGGTAACACCTCGGGTGGTCTAGACAAAGGACTCAGGTGAAAGTCCTGACCAGCCCCGTAACGTCTGCAGTCAGGGAGGCGAGTCCAGCAAGAAATTGCAAGGTCACTCATTTGAAAATTGGACTCTACAACAATTTCATTTCCCCTGAACAACCTGTTGGGCCTGCAGCTGAACTCTCTGACGCCATCCCTCTCTCACCTCCTGAATGTGATTCAGATAACGAAAAACAGCAAGTGAAGAGAAAGTTCTTTCATCAACCAGTTTCAGCAGCTAGACTTCCATTCCAGAATCTGAGGACCATTTCCAAAATAAGAAGCCAGACCCCCTCTCTCCCTCTATGTAGAGTTTGTAGTTTTCACTCACTGGTTTTCTCCAGCACATTTCATGTCCCACTTTGACACTGGCTCCTGTTAAGTTTTGTTAAATTTTAAATCATCAGCGGCATTAAATTGATAAAAGCTGTTCAACAAACACCTAAATCACTTATTTACTAGAGTATATATCTATTTCCTAAGGTGTAAATCCTCCAAAACTAGAGTGCAATGCAGCAGGAGAATCTCAAGCAACTTTTCAAAATATGTGTTTCTGATGAGCTGGCAACTAGAGGAAAGGCTTTTAGAGATCAGCCACACTTTTGCTTTTAGTAAGAGAAATGGGCAGTGCAGCTGCCTATGTTACAGAAGCTTGAACCTACGTGTCATGCAACAGGGTGAAGGCTATTAGGGAAATAATATAGATGACCTTAAATTTGCCCTTTGCAGAGTACTGGTGAAGTTATTTGGTCCTGACATTCTGTGGAACCAAGCACACACTTGGGCCCATAGAATGTAAATGGGGAGTAGGGTATGCCTTGGTACAAGTAGGAAATAAATAGACCCCAGTTGGCCAAGGAAACAAAGAATTTTCTTTGTTCACTAGACATTTCTAGGTCCCTGAAGCCACAAGTCAATGCAATTTTAACCAAACTGTCATTCTGCCACTGCTAACATTTATTATATTAGGCAATTTTTCACTGGAATTGGAAATTGCCTAATGACTCCACAGCTAAACGGTGTTACTAAATTAAGGGAATTGGCTTCTGGTGATTCCAAAGTGACAGCTAAGAAGTCTCATATACTTGTTACATTTACAGGACAATCAACATCTCTATTAAAGTCTACAAAAATACATTTCCCAGAGGGTTCAGTAGCCAATCAAAAGAAAACAGTAACAATTAGCAGCACCAGGTCTCCAGACCGCGGGGGTTTCTTTTCAGGAATTGGTAACACTGCTGCTGTTCGCAGCCCAGAAATCATCCCTTCTTTCTGGTACCTGGGTGCCTAATTGTCAGAGTAAGGATAAATTATTGTAAAATAACTGCCAAGTTGTCTTAAAAGTATCTTCTATCTTTTAAAAAGATTAGGTTTAAGTGTACATTAGAATACAGCTCAAAGGGCAAGGAGAAATAACTAATTAACAAACTCAATGTAATTTGCTGGGAGCATCCCTGTCTTCCCAGTTCTCTGCACTGTGCCGTACATCCAGCCGTCGTCAATGGGCTGCACGTTGACGATGTAGTCACCATCCCTGAAGGAGACTTCGTCTTCATCCTGGGCACTGTAATCATACATAGCTCGGTAGGTTCTCTGGAAAAGGAAATACAGGGCCACACAATGAATACCAAAATAGCAATGGCCACAAATAACAATCGCAATAAACCAACACACTCATAAAGTAACTGGGAATGTTACCAAGTACATTCATTTCTGGAGATTTGTACATCGGAGCCTAGTGTCCCAGCTATGCTCATCTCAAGTTCACTAGGTTAGCAAAAAGCCTAACATTGGGGGCCCAGAATGAGGACAGAGCAAGCCGCTCAATACAGCTATTGGCCCTGAAACAAGTAAGCTCTGAATCAGTAAAGCCCAGCTCCTCTCAGCTTCAGCTGGCCCCAGAGACACCAGGTTACACTGACGCTCCCTAGTCCACAGTCTCCGGGAAACAAAACCCGACATGGCAGCAGACAGATCCAAGCCTGCCCCAGGTCACTGCAACTGGTCCCCTGGTGGGGGCAATAAACTTTTCTTAAAAGTTACTAAGAATTTTTGTTTCCTCTTAAAAATGTGTAAAACAAATAAAAGAAAAAAAACCGATGATTTCTCATTTTTTGTTTCTTGTATCATAATGGTATAAATTTAGCATGTAAGTGTTCTAAATATTAAGGTACATATAACTAAATCTTTATTACAATGAGGAAAATGTTTGCTTCCTGACTTCAAACTATGTTACAAAACTGTGTCATCAAAATAGTATAATATTGGCATAAATCCATGGAATGGAATAGAGAGCCCAGAAATAAACCCATGCATATATGGTCAATTAATTTATGACAAAGGACCCATGAATACACAATGGGAAAAGGACAATCTTTCCAACAAATTGTGTGGGCAACACTGGACAGCCACATGCAAAAAAATAAAACTGTACCATTATTTTACATAATACACAAAAATTAACTCACAATGGATTAAAGATTTAAATGTAAGACCCGAAACCATAAAACTCCTAGAAGAAAACAATGGATTTTAGTGATAATTTTTTAATTTGACACCATAAGTAAAGGCAACGGGAACAAAAATAAGTGGGACTACATCCAACTAAAAACTTCTGCACTGCAAAAGCAGCTGTCAGCAAAAGGAAAAGGCAACTTGTTCAGTGGAAGAAAATGTTTACACATCATATATGTGAGAAAGGCTTCATATCGAAAACATAAATTGAGTTTTGCTATACTTGTTTTCATTTAAGGTCAAGAGGTGAGCTAATATCAACATCAGACAATCTCAAAATCAAGTGAATTTGTAAACTGAGGAAGTTGGCTGAGACACACAGAATTTTAGAGCGACTGAAGATAACTTTCAAACTGCTGGCTGGGTAGTGGGCCGAGTGACTGTCTCAGGAGCTTGGAGAAGCAATTTCAGCATGAGATGTCACATTTAACTAAATGAGAAACGTCACTTGCAAATTTCACATTTAATGAATGAATCAATGTTTCAAGATTTCCAGTAGGACGACTCAAAGGCTTGTTGGCTCTGTCATTTAAGTTTTGGGGGCCATTTTGATTAAT
This sequence comes from Sturnira hondurensis, assembly GCF_014824575.4. NCBI lineage: Eukaryota > Metazoa > Chordata > Mammalia > Chiroptera > Phyllostomidae > Sturnira > Sturnira hondurensis. The sequence goes on from NW_028082537.1 coordinate 641,193, forward strand.
GCTCAGATTAACCAGTTAACGCGAACAAATATTTGTGCTTTATACACCCAAATGAAGATCATAATTGGCTAACACCAATCATAAAGTAACAATAAGTAGATTCTTTGTGTTTTATGGTTTACATGTTTTCACATCACACCTTCCATTCTCAATGGTTTATCTCTATAAGTCTTTTGCTTCCTTCAAATAGGTTGTACAAATGTCAGCACATTATTTATCCTTTATATGAACATGTACATGCCCATCAAGAAATAAATGGATAAAGAAGAAGTGGTACATATATACAATGGAATAGTACTCAGCCATAAAAAGAATGAAATCTTGCCATTGGCAACAACATAGATGGGCTTAGATGATGAAGACTCTGACCAGCCAGGTCCCGTGTCGTGGATGCAACGAATAAATTCACATGGACTGCAGAAGTCCATGGACAGCCTTCCATGTCATGTTTAGAAGTCCCGTGGAGAAAAGGGACGGCATGGCCACCCTCTGACCCCTGCCTGGACAGGCTTTTATTGCTCTTCTGGGAGCCTTACATCAAGAAGGGTCCTCATTTATTATGCACGGGAAAGGATGTTGCTGTTTACTTCTAACGGATAACAAAAAAAAAGGATGTTGCAAATGCAAGGGAAAAAGCAGTAGAACTAGTTACACTCCATCCTTGGGAGGATTAGCACAGACCTTAGAAAGTTACTTTAAAGATATGAAGTAAACATTTTCTGCTTTAATTCAAGGTGAAGGAGTTTTAGCAAAAGCAAGCCTCAGATCAGTCTAGATATCATGCAGGCCTGGTTCCCCATGGGAAAGCCAATCTGTGGGCCTGGCTCCTGTGTGCCACGTCATGCCTGTTGGTTTTCCAAACCAGGGCTGAGCTACATTTGCCACTGCCACACAGACCAGTTCCCTATACTTGGAGGTTGTTACACTAAGTGAAATAAGTTAGACAAATACTGCATAATTTTGCTCATGTGTGGAATCGAACAAAACAAAGCAGACTCAGAGACAGAACGAACTGATGGTGCCAGAGGGAGAAAAGGGTAGGGGGAATGAGTTAAAACTGTGAAAGGGGATAAGAGGTGCAAACTTCAAGTTACAAAAGAAGCCGTGGGGTTGTAATACATAGAACAGGGAATATAGTCGATAATACCCCAAAACTTTGCATAGTGACAGATGGTTACTAGACTTACTGTGGTGATCACAATGTAAGTAAATATCAAATAACTATGCTGTACACCTAAACATATAACATTGTATATTAACTTTAAGTTAATAATAAATTTTAAAATATAAAATAAACAGAAATCATTTTAGCATGAAAATGCATAATATTCTATTCCATGCATGTTTCTATTTTGCAGATGAAGTAGAATACCAGGGAAAAAGGAGTACTTCAAGCCCACACTTACTAGATTTGGTGAATGCTGCATTGACCTCATGGAAGACAGGCTGGTCTGGTGCATGTACCCATAGCCTTGGGAATGGCTTTGCTGGTAGGCTCCAGGAAGAACAGGCGCTGTATGTCAAATACACACACAGATTCCTTAAAGTAAGTCTCAAAATCCCCCTCCTAACCCCTCCAGTGCCTTCATTTTCTGCTAGAATCTTCTAAAGCAAAACAATATGTCATTTCTCAGTGCCATGTGAAATTGGGGTGGTGATGTTATAAGCAATCTGTAGGTTAGTATAAATCTCAGTAATTAAGGACATATTGAATATATAGAGAATCAGTTTAATGTGCAGTTAAAATATTAGAAATATCTGTTCATCTATCTCAGTTGCTATATTAAGATAACAAATACAAAAAATAAATTTCCCATAATCCCTTAACAATACTATGTTTTTACTTGGTCATGCAATCCCCTAAGCATTTTCAAAAAGTAGTAAGATATTGAAAGGAATATAATTGGATTGTCAAACCAATGAGAGAGTATAAGTGTTTTCACTGGATACTTGTGATATAACAGAATGCTCTGAATAGTTCAAGACATACACCTGAATGTTAACCTTTACAAAGGTAATAAGCACAGCATATATATAGCAATATATGTTTGTTTAGTGGTTAATAAGTCTACACTGTTAAAATAAACTTTTACTTAAACTATACATGAATTTTCCATTTTATTTTGGCTCTAAGTCAAGAAGAAATCAGTCCCCTGAATGTGTTACAAAAGCCTGAGAAACCAAACCACTTAAAGAGTGTCATAAACATTGTCCCTTCGTATTTAAAAACTACTATCAAAATAGTATACTTCCCATTTGAAGAACACTGAATTCTAGTGAAATCAACACAAAAGCTAGATAAAAAACCTACGAAGTCAGTGGACATATGCTTGTGTATTTCATTGTAAGTCCATATGTTTTAGTATTAGGTAACAGAAATATGGGGTTTAAATGAGGGCATTTTAGTTGCATGTTCTTCACCACATTTTGAATTAATTATATTATATGTGCTTGTAAAATAGTATAATACGTGTGCTGTAAAAATCTATAACAGGTTGCCATTTTTGTTCAATCAGGTTGAATATTTTCAAGGGGTATCCCCCAAAAGTGAAATTAACTTCTGTAAGGCAAGCTCTGGTAGTACAAGCTGCCCCCCCGCTAGGTGAGTGTCCTAGGAGCCCCTTGGTATCAGTGTGCCAGCTGGCACTGTTGGGAGACGCTGTGTTTGGCTTCAGTGAATTGTTTTTGAAGATGCTTTCAACACATTTGCCCGTTTCCTGATGGCTGATTTACCAGCGCCCCTGCCCGCACCATGCTGAGAGTTCACCAGTTTTTGTCCAAAACAGCATGATCCCCTCCAAGCCCTACGCTTCCTATTCACCTGATCTCACCCCGAGTGACTTTTTTTGTTTCCCCAGATGACAACAAAAAAGTCCTTAAAGGGAAACATTTTGCCAATGTGGAAGAGGTGAAATAAAAACAGCAGAAGCACGAAAAGGCATCAAAATCAATGAGCCCCACTGCTTTTGAGCAGTGGGGAAAGTCCTGATACAGACATTGCATCAAATGGAACATGCTCTGAAGGTGACTAAAATTTGAACACGCAAGAATGAATACACAATTTTTTATAAACAAATTTGGATTTTGGGGGGTTCCCCCTCGAAAAGTAATTATTATGGGTTTCTTTCTTCAGCACCGTTTTAATAATAAAATACTAAAGCAGATGTAATTCTTGGGTGTTATGAATAATTAATGTTTTATGAGTGGCATATTCATTCTAATGATATATGAGAACAGCAAACTAAAGAAGTTTAATCATCAGAAAATTATAAAACATTAATGTGTTCTCCAGATAATAATGACATTAGGTTGAATGGGGATTTATTTTTAGTAGTTCTTGAATTAATTCACATTACAATGTTATTACAAATTGTCTTTATTTAATGTCTAGATGTGTCATCAAAGAGAAATTGCCAAGATCTTTACTCCGATTTGTAGTACATTAGAAAAGTATTAAAACATTAAACATCAAATACTTCAGAGAACGGCGCTTTTTAACATTATCAACTCAATTTAAATATCTAAGGTCAAGAGATATAAAAGATATTGCCAAAATTCACTTGTGAAGAAAAATAAAGAAATCCCCATAGATAAATGCAGGCCCACTTAACTAGCTGAGTGAAAGGGCCTTTGCTGCGTGTTGGAAACCAGAAGCACTGACCATCTAGTTACTCTCTTGACTCTCTGAGAACATCTACCGAGCTCATGGGTGCACGGAGCTCCCTGCATGGCCCGTCAGTTAGCAAACCTCCATAACTGGTCACAGTTATTACTTCCCACCACGTTCACGGCCTCCTGGGTAGAAGAGCACTGACAGAACCAGGGCCCCCAAGACCAGTGAGGGCCTTTTGCCCAGTTAAAGAAATGACTCGATACCTAGAGCATGTCCAGTTAAATATATTAGCCAATCATTCCAACTGCGTACTCCAAATGGGCACTCCTGAAGTGTTTTTTGTCCATTACATGAGTCATTTCATTAACTATTATTGTAATCTATCTGTAAATGCTACATAAGTTTAAATAAATAACCCTGTAAACTTAAAATAAAAATTAATCTTTTAATTTTTTGTTATACTATTTAATTATGACCTTTAAATTTTAATGTATAGAGTTAAGTACAACCTTCTTAAACTATTTTGGGAAAGAACTAACAGGAACAAACAACAATGAAAAATAGAAACATTAAATATACCATCTCAGAGGCTATGATATGTTTATGTTTACACAGTTTGTATATAATCCCAGCTTAGTGCCTATCCATATTAATAATGAAAGAATGTGGTTTAACAGTATTCTCTAAATTTGGCTTCTAATAATCAAATATAGGTATGCCTACTCAATTACTTAAGTTTGACCTTCAAAGTGAACGTGTAGTTATTGTCAAATGTGGCAGGAAATAAAAGTAATGAATTTATCCAAAATATGCACAGGTTTGAGAGAGCAGGAGAGAAAGTGTAGAATGAAAAACCTTGGAGCAAACATAATATATCTAGTCCTTATGGTTTTTCTTCATGCTTTTCTGGATTATTTCCATTTCCCTTTCTGACCGTATTATTAAATGCAAGTTTCTTTGGGGTTATTGCACCTTGCCATCCACCTTATACCTGATGCACTAAAAGAGTTTTTTTAGGAAGCTCCTATCAGGGCTATGAAGAACATAACTGAGAGCCCAGCGGAATCAATTTACTAAAAGCAAATACCAATTGTAAAAGAGGCACAGAGTAAAGGGAGGGTAAGTAGTGATGGAAAGAGCCTTGACTTTGGGTGGTGAACACACAATACAACATACGGATGACATATTATAGAATTGTACACTTGAAACCTATACCATTATTAACCAATGTCATACCAATAAATTCAATAAAATAATAAGTAAAAGGAGGCACAGACATTGCTTTTTTATTGTTTTGTTACACAATTGCTTTTTATAGAGCATAGATAAGCAAAAGGAAATGGGAAGCAATGACTATGGAAATTGCATTTATTAAAAATTTGGTTAAAAGATAGTCCATGTGAGTCAGAGATTTCTTCCATAAAAATATGAAATGCAAAGGGTTGTGCATAGATATCAGGATAACTTCACAACAAACAAGGACTTAGTATGAAAGAGAAAAATACAGTGCCCTCTTTATTAACCAGTGGTGAGGCCCTACAAGTATTGGTACAGATAGATGATGATAAATATGCGATGGTCTTACAACCCGAGGTTTGAGTTGGAGAGGTTTTTATTTCAATAACATAAAAGTCACAAAGCAATAGCTTTCATTATCCTAAGGGAACAATAAAATGCAGACGGGTGACCCAACTTGCATTTTGCACTGGTGAAATTTATCGACCAGAGATCTGGAAGCTGACAAAAGCTCTAGGGATTTTAGGGTTGATGTGAGCGTCCCGCATACTTACAGAACCAAAATATCACCTTCACTGCACAGTAAAGTTCTTCCACAGGCAGCCAGGACTAATGCCTTCCATGTCATGTTTATTCTTATTATGAGAAATAAAAAACCAAAATAAAGAAGTAAGTAGACATGAGATCACAAAACAGAAGGTGGAGATGGAGGAAGAAAAATTTTAGGAGGCTACACAAACCTGAAAATGAAAAAATGATGAAAAATATGCAAATGTAACACAAAGATTAGAGCAAATGAACCGAAGAAATGTATGTACAATGAAATGAGAAAGGACCCAAAAAGAAGTCTACTTTGGGGGAATGTCCTCAGAGTAGGTGAAGAAGGGTGTGATGTAAGTGTCCCCGGTGTGCAGGAGTCTTGTACGTTTTCTTTAGTTATCAGAGCTGTTCTCATAGATAGATACATCCCCACTTCACAGAACAGAAACGCAGTGGCTGACCAATTAAGCAGGAAGGCAGTGGAACAATGATTTCTGCACTGTGACACCACAGCAAAGGCCTCCAGTCATCAAGGATGAGGTGGAGGTTTGGGAAACCTCCCCTTGACCACAGAGTAACAGTAGGTGGCCACACTCCAAACTCAAATAATAAAATAAAAGTAGTGCTTTATTGATGTCTTGGCCCATTGGGGCTGCTACACCAAAATACTCACAGACTGGGTGGCTAGACAATAAACATTCATGTCTCACAGTTCTAGAGACTGGGAAGTCTAAGATTAAGGTGCCAGCAGAATCAGTATCTGGTGAGTCTGGCTTCCTGGTTCAAATTTCTGTGTCCTTCTGTGACAGAAGGGGAACAGGGAGCTCTCTGGAGTCTCTTTTATAAGGGCACTAAATCCCGTTCATGAGGGCTCCACCCTTATGACCTAATCACCTCCCGAAGGCCCCACCTCCTAACCTCATCACACTGGGAGTTAGATTTCAACATGTGAGTTTGGGGGTGAGGGAAGACAAGCATTCCATCTATAGTAAAGGCTAACTAAAGACATAATACAGAGACAATTGTGGGCCTTTTCCTTGAGGCTTACTTCTTGAAAAATCCAGAATAAGGAGAGAATCACCAGATTTCCAATAAAAAAATACAAGATGCAATAAAATTACTGCCAGATTTTCTAGTCCTTGACTATGGTTTTATTAGCTAATGCAAGTCAAAAAATGTTTTGGGTTTTGTTTTCAGGACAAAAAAAATCTCTGTTTAGACTATTATAGGGGAATTGCTAAACTGAAGGAAAACAAAAAAAGAGAAAGAATAAAGAGGCTGCTAGTTTTGAACAAACTATTAAATAATGAGCTAGGTCCTAACCAGACCTTATCTAGGCCATAAGCAAGGTGGTCGAGTAACTGGTAGTAAGACAGGCCCAGGCCGTGGACCCTTTAGCACATCCGGAGTTCCATGTCAGAACCCAAGTCCTCAGGGCATCGGATTCTCTCCGCAAACCGCAAGTGGGGACTAAATCCACATTGACTCTAATTCAGCAACAAAATGCTATTTTTTAATCTAAGAGAACGCCTAACAGTATAGAGAATTCTTTTCCTTCCCTGAAAACAGAAACAAGCCAGATTGCCTCTAGCTTTGAAATGTTCAGTTTTTAACGATAAACTGTGACTAGACAGCTGCCTAAAAAACAAGCTTGCTATATCATAAACTATTAGCATAAAAATAAAATGATCTACAACCAACTTAAACAAGTTTCAAAGGCATGCATAATCATCACTGTGATACAAATATGTGCTCAAATGTTGGAAATGATATGTAAAAATAAAAGTGAACATTGCTATTTCCAGTGTTCATTTTGCACTCAGGCAGGGGCCACGAGCTGGAGAAGCAAAAAGGCGGAGGAGGAACCATCTCGTCATGGTGGTTTCTGCCCTGGCTGCATATCACATTCACCTGGATGTTTAAAACCATGTTGTGTCCAGATCTGTTGGGAACTGCTCTGCCTGGTTTCAGAAGCTGTAACCCCGCCATGGCTAAGGCTGAATGAGCAACCTTTGGACCATAAGCCACTAAGGAGACAAAGCTTATTTCCCTGGCAGGAGCACTGCTCCTGCTCCTTCTACTTCATCCATAACTGGCCCCCAATGCTTGATCAGTTAGCCAATGATGGGTAAGATTCCTGAAGGGGGGAAACAACCTAAAACAGGCACAATCATGGGGAGGACACCAAGGCAGGGCTTGGGGGACTATAGCAAAAAGGGGTAATGGACCCTCACCCCTCGGCTTTGACATAGCCTGAGTCCTCATTCTGTCTGCAAGAAGTCTCCTAATCTCTTGGCTGCCTTACTTCCCCTGCCTGACTTAAGCCTGACACAGTGACAGAGGGTGGTACAGCCCTGTGCTGGAAAGGGCGGGTTCCATGGGTGATCAGGCCTAAGAAAGAATATATAAAAGAATATATAAAATCCTGCCCTGGCTGGTACAGATCAGTGTATTGAGCATGGACGTGTGAAGCAAAGGGTCACTGGTTCAATTTCCAGTCAGGGCACATGCCTGGATTGCGGGGCCAGGTCTCCAGAAGGGGACATGTGAGAGACAACCACACATTAATGTTTCTCTCCCACTCTTTCTCCTTTCCTTCCCCTCTCTCTAAAAATAAATAAATAAAATCTTAAAAAAATAAAATCCTGTGAAACCTGTTCTGCTAAGAATGCTCTCAATGAAATGATAAGGATCCAAGCAGGAAATGAGTTTGTTTCCCAAAGTTTTGTAGCCCTTTAGCTAACAGACCCTGACTCAGAATAAGCCCTCTTAGTTCTTTGTATGCTATCGTTTCATCCTTACTGCCTGACAGTGATTAATGAAATTTACCTGCATTCCTGTGCAAATTGAAACCCAATAAAAACCTGTCAAGGCAAGGGTCAGCACGCTCTCCCCTCGAGAGAGTGGCCAGGCTACTCTGAGGCACTTCCTCCTTGAGGGGGGTTAGCTGTGCTGTCCCTTTTTCTCCACAGGACTCAGTAGTCCATGTGAATTTTGTCTCATGTCTCATCCAAAACACTGCGGACACTGCAGGCAGGAGTCTGCATCACAGATCCCCCAGAACAATTACATCAGAATGTCTGGGGTGGGAATGGGAGGGACTGAACATTGGTGTTTTATTTTTTAAATCTTCCAAGGCTTTCCAATGGTCAGCCATGATGATAAACCCCCGAGCTATTGCCAACTTCCTTTTTCTCAGGTGACACAAATTTAGGGGCACGTGTGGTCTTATTTAAGCTATTCCCAAATTCCCTCTCTTCCCATGAAGTGGACAATATTTGGGTCATTCTCCCTAACCCCAATTCTTATGTTGAAACATAACCCCAATGTAATGGGATTTGGAGGTGGGGCGTTTGGGAGATGATTGGGTTGTGGGGGTAGAGCCACCATGAATATTAGTGCCCTTCAGAGAACAGGCCAGAGAGCTAGCTAGCTCCCTTTCTGTCATATGAGGGCGCAAGAAGATAGTAGTCAGCCACCTGGAAGAGGGGCCTCACCAGACCTGCCCGTGCTGGCAGCCCAATCTCCCACTAAAAATCTGAATGCAGAACCCCAACTCCTGACTATAGCACACCAAAATGATCACAAAATTAGTGACAAGACAGCACAATATTAATCTCCAAATAGGCACTGCGGGTTCCAAAACACGGAAGAGCACCGAAGCTCCCAGAACAGTAGGTCCTGGCTCTGACGCTGTAAGTGACCATTCATTCTTGCTGGTGGGGCAGCCGGGAGTGAGAGGCAGGGAAAGTCAAAGGAAGGGAGGTGTAAAGGCCTGGGGAGATATGCACCTAGGCCGGTATGCACACAGAGGTTACTCTGTTTTTTTGTTGTAAACTTTAGAGTGTCAACCACATAAGAAATTTATGTCTGGGTGCTGATGAGGTATGCTAGAGCATCTCTGGAAGAAATTACAGTGAGCATAATTCATTCACTTTTGGAAAAGCAAGCTCAAAGCACAGAAAGTAGCATTACTTTAGCATTACAGAAAGTAGCAATGGCTTTCAGATTTCTTGTAAGGGCCATTTTAGCATCTGATAAGTCTCCAACTGTATTCAGTCGTTGTTTCTTTTTCCCATTGCCAATGCTTATCCTATTTTACCCAGAGCAATTGTCATTCAGTCCCCTTATCCTGTATGAATAATTTCAAGTCTGTGCTCAAATCACATCTCCTGATATGACTCCAACCACTTTCCCACTGAGCATCAAAGACCTGCCCAACGAGACCTCCTGGCAGTGCCCCAGACCGGTCTGCAGAGCGCGGCTGAGCACGCTGCTCCCCCAGGTCAGCGTCAGAAGAGTGACAGGCTCCTTCCCACAGACATGCTGAGAATTTAGTTGAAATACAATTAAGTCCAAGAGTTTATTTAACCATTTTCTTCCCCAAACTCAAGCAATCATGTTTATAATGTTATTTTAATCAAATAAGATTAAATATTTAAAGATTTCTGATTACCTGTTAATTTCTAATGAACTGCAAAAGAAAACATACAGGTTATGTATTTTTTGGAACTGTACATACATGTATTTTACTTTTGACTGTCCATTTACATATTTAGCTTAGTTGTCTCAAGTAAGAACTTCTGAAATACTGTTTAGGGATTCTGGAGTTCCTAACTATTAAAAAAAGTACAAAATTAGTTACATTTTAAATTATTAGAAAAAGAAAAACTCAGAAAAGCAGGATGTTCTGATTTCAAAGTTAACTCGTTTGTAAGTGTTCTCCAACAGAACTGAGCTAAAACATAACATGATCTGAATATAACTAGAAATTTTAAAATATCTGTTATTTTGCCTCAGAATAATCTAGCCAATTTACATCTTATATCTAAATTTCAATTTGCATATTTTTTCTCCAATTTGTTTCTAATTTTTAGTTACTTAAGCCAGGATAAACTCCCCAACCTGTAACTATAAACCAAACCACAAACATAAGCAGGATTGTCACTAAGGGAAAAAGAAATAATCCCTGTCCCAAACTTCAGAGTCTTTAATAACATTCTCATGGCACAATATCCGTATGGTATATATCTGTGTCTATACATACACCTGCAGATTATCCCTCAAAGCAAAACAAGAAAGAACATACAGGGAAGTACAGTATGGGTAGCACATATGTAATTTGGGGCAATTCTCCGAGAAGATGAAAGCAGCAAAGAACTTAAGAGCAGCAGGCAGAGAGGAATGCTGTTCCCATTTTGGTAAGCCATATCACCAAGCCCAGCTTTCGGACACAAATTATGTCATGACTAAATAGTCAGCTCACAGCAAATCCCAATTTTCCTTGGTGAGTAAAACTGCAAATATTGCATAAATCAATCTTACACAGAAAGATGCTTAAGTACAATGAAAGAAATGCACATAATGCCAATGCAGAGGGTATTCTGTAAATACTCATTGAATAAATAGATACAACTGAAAACTGGACTATTTGTCTTTTGTCTTGTGTTAATTAATTCAAATCTTAGGGAATATCATCAATCCACATGGAGTTCCCAAATACAGTTTTACATCAGATACCCTAAGTGACAAGGCACACTAAATATTACATGTATGAATATCTCAGTATTGATTACATTTCTGAATGAGAAGGGATTTTTTCCAACCAATAGGCATATATGAAACTGACTCAAAAGAAAAAAAAGAAACTGACTCAATGTGTCCCTGACATGAATTGAAGGTAGAAAACTGTGGGGAAATGAATGGAAAAGACTATGTGGGTTTCACAGAGCCCAGGCTCCAAGTTCAAGGTAAATGGCTGGGGCTGGAGAAGTGGGCAGATATAAAGAGACACAGTGAAATAGAGGTAGGGTGGTGAGCAACAGGTCATTGTGATCAGAGACACAATTAGAAGGACATTTAGACAGGACACAGGTAAGATCCAAGATCTTGAGAGTCTCGTAAACAACAATCTCAGTACACACAGGTCAGGAATATGGTGAAAGATAATCATTAAGAACGAGAATGTCTAAAACGTGTGGCCCAGGGAGATCCACAGTATTTTGGGGGAGAGATTGGGCAATAAGGAGCAGTGAATCTGACAAGAGAAGCGGCATGACAACAAGCCTAGGCTACAGTAGATAATGAACAAACAAAATGCAGAAACTTAACCCATCAGCCACCAATAGCAGCCCATAGAAATTTAAAGTAAAGTCAGAATTCAGTACCCACAACCTATTTAGCCTGGGGTTTGGGGCTGAAGAATGTGGGGCACCTGGATGAAACAGGAAGTTGGGGGAGAGCAGAGAAATTCATATCTACAGGAAAAAATGTTATGACTTTACTGTTTTATATAGGACAGACTCATAAACATGCATGTTGGAGAACTCTGTTCTCCAACTTGGACACCAATTTTGATCCATAAAAAAAACCCAAAACCCTACTGTATCCAATTTCATAGTGAATGTTCAACAATATGAAAATCAAGAATACCTATTCTGTCCTTTCCATGGTCGCCACTTCGCAATTTGCATAACTCTCCCAGCGTTTTCTCACCTGGTGCAATGCTTTAGCCACATTTATATCTTCCTGATGATCAAATCTCCCCTTTTCCCCAGTCAGCTCAGCTTCACAGGAAATATACTTTTAATGTTTTATTGTTAGCTACTTTAAGTATCAGATGTTTGTCCTTCATACACATATGGAATCCTTTCATTTAATTTTTGAAAATCAATAAAAAACACATGTGCCTCTTGGAACAGGTGTTATTCATTAGTGTTTAATCCTTTCCACAATTTCACACTCAGAAAAGGAAACTTAGCATGTTTCTTTCATTCCAAGTCTATTGATGCTGAGAACATGAGTTTCTTTAGGTATTTCAATTCAATCAGAGTCCCAAACCTTTTTCTTGGAGGAGCAGAACTAACAGAACATTTCTAAAATCTGTTTTGAAACTTTTTGAAATTTGTAACAATTTCTAAAAAAGTATACAATGTGTGCTTTTTTAAAGGCTAGATGGCTAAAAATAATCACATAATATTATGCTAACTGTATTTTACATTATAAAGGAATCTTTAATTTTCATTGAGATTAGTTTTATCACAGAGATATAGTATTTTAAATTTTTAATATTTAATTCTAAATATTCCTAAACTTAAATGAAGACACTAAAATATTACTTTTTTGATGGACACTAGCAAACTTCTCACATTCATATCAGAAATAATACTTAAACACAGTGAAGAAATAACACATGTGAGATTTCCTGTCGGCTATATTTTCCTTTTAGAAGTCAGGTGAGGAAGGAGTTAGCGTTTGGAGGAGGTCTGAGGGTTGGCCATCCATAATCAGAAAGCCGAAGTAGTGGCTAAAACAGAAACACTGTCAAGTTTACTGTAAATGGAGACCAAGGGTTCAAATTGAGGAGTGTATTTTCTAGTAGACAGTTCTGATTTTAAAACTATGCTCACGATTAAAAACCAATAACACTGAACATGGGCAGAATGTTATCTATAAATCATAAAACACAAACCCTCAATGGGAAAAGAGAATTAATAGAAAAAATTAATGAGAATACAAGACAAGAGATAGTGACTTCATGGAATTTATTCATATTAAAAGAGATTGTGAAACACTGCTAGTTGAGTGCATTATTAATAATGCACCAGTTCAATATTTCTGTTCTCAAATTAAAGGCAAATTTAACTTCTAATGACAACTGTTGTCCTTAGGAACTCAAAGCACATCCTAGTGGTCTTTGCTGAATCTAGAAAGGTGATTATTTCTTCTTGCATTTTTGCCTCCTTTCATTTAGCATTTTACTCGTGAGCCCTCCCCAGTCCCGTGTAGGTACTGGAAGAGAAGCTACATGCCACGCTCATTCTGTCTCTGCAGAGGTTCTGACAATGACCTGGAATACAGTGAGACAGAAACAAGATGGAGACAACTGTACTTGAACAACAATTTTAAAAAATTAAAAAAAAAATAAAAACAGTTTTATTTAAAAAAAGAAATCATAAAAGGTATGAATTTCAGAATTTGGATGTACACTTCTACTTTGCCGAGTCTCTACTCAGGAAAGATGTTGCAACTAAAATACACAAAAACTAAGATGAGAAGCATTTGTATGAAAACAGAATTGTTAATGTGGGAACAATTTACTGATTCCTTGATATGGAAAGTCATTAGCAGACTCAGGCTTTATAATAAACATCGGTTATAATGTTACGTCCTAGTGATAACGTATTACGTCACTACTTTTTAAAAATTATAGTAAGAATTATTATTGCACTGTTACTCCTAGGTCAAATTAGCTTTAAACAGACATTAATAAAGATGAATGCCATGGTTTCATCATTTAGTACATGTAGCAAAGCTGCTTATATTTCAGATCAAATTTAATTTGAATATGTTTATACATTCCACAATGTTTATTGAGCATCTACTGTAATACAGGTTCTATTCCTGGTGCTAATTATGGACTAGAGAATAAAAGCAGGCAGCACAATTCTGTTCCAAAAGAGTTTATATTCTAGGGCAGACACAGACACTATACAAATAAACCACTTAAAACATAATGAAATACCAGGTAGGAGAAAGAGTTATGAATATATACCCAGAAGTAGGATTGCTGGATCATATTATAATTCTATCTTTAATTTTTTGAAGAACCTCCACACAGTTTTCCATAGTTGCTATACCTCCTACATCCCCAGCAATAGTGTAAGAGTTCAAATTTCTCCACATGCTCACCACAACTTCTCTTTGGTGTTTGGCTGTTTGTTTGTTTGTTTTTTAACAATGGTCATCATAACAGACATGAGGTAATATCTCATTGTGGCTTTGGTCTACATTTTCCTGATATCAAGGGAATACCTGTGGCTCTTTGTTTACTGGGGCACTATTCACACTAGCTAAAAATGAATACAACCCAAATGACCATCAACAGATGAATGAATATACAACATATGGTATAGACATACAATGAAATATTATTCAGCCTTAGAAAGAAGGAAATCTTACATTTCAACAATATAGATGAATCTTGAGGACATTATGCTAAGTGATACAAGCTGGTCATAAAAGGACAAATAGCGCATGATTCTACTTATTATGAAGTGTCTAAAATACTCAGAGTATTTTATAGATCGGAAGGCAGAATGATGGCTGCCAGGAGCTGGGGTGAGGTAGGGATGGGGAAGTGTTGCTCCGTGGGTAAAAAGTCTCAATTATGAAGATCAACAAGCTCTAGCCATCTGCTGTACAACATAGTGCCTATAGATAACAAGGCTGTATTGTACACTGTAAAGTATATTGAGGATAATTCTCACAGTTAGTGTTTTTACTACAACATCCTCCTCCCTCACACACACCTCAACACAGGAAATTTGCAAGTGGTGGATATGTTCACTACCTTAATCATGATAATGGTATCATGGTGTATGCATACGTCCAAACTCATCAAAATGTATGCATTGAATACATGTGATTCTTGTATATCAATTATGCCTCAATAAACCTTTAAAACATTATTAAAAATAAATCAGAGTAAGGGGACAGAAAGTTATGAGTGTATGTGGGATCAGGGTTTTCAATGTAGAGTGATCAAGGAAACCATTTCAGCTTACTTGACATTTAATCAAAGGAAGCATGAGCACGCAATGGAGTAAATAGCCTCTTCAATAAATGGTGTTGGGAGAACTGGACTGGTACACGCAAAAAAAAAAAAAAAAGGCACTAGACCATCAACTTACACCATACACCAAAATAACTCAAAATGAATAAAAGTCTTAAATATAAGTCATGATACCATAAAAGTACTAAAGGAAAACACAGGCAGTAAAATTTCAGATAGCCCATGCATCAATATTTTTGCTGACACATCTAGAGCAAGGAAAATAAAGGAAAAATAAACAAATAGGACTACATCAAATTACAAAGCTAAAGAAACCATCATCGAAATGAAAAGGGAACCCACTTTTATGTATAGGAGAACATATTTGCCACTGATACATTGGACAAGGGTCTAATCTCCAAAATATATAAAGAACTCACATGACTCCACACCAGAAAGACAATAAATCCAATTAAAAAATGGGCAAATGATGTGAATAGACATTTCTCCAAAGAAGATGTATAGATGGCCCATAAACACATAAAAAAATGCTCAACACCACTAGCCATTAGAGAGACGCAAATTAAAATCACAATAAGACATCATCTCACATCTATCAGAATGGCTATCATTCATAAACCAACAAATAACAAGTGCTGGCAAGGATGTGGAGAAAAGGGAACCCTCATGCACTGTTGGTGGGAAAGCAGACTGGTACAACCTCTGTGGAAAACAGTATGGAGTATCCTCAAAGAACTAAAAATGCAACTTCCTTTTGACCCAGTTATTCCACTGCTGGGAATATACCCTAAGAATCCTGAATAGACCAATTCAAAAGAACTTATGCACCCCTATGTTCATCACAGTACTATTTATAATAGCCAAGCTCTGGAAATAGCCCAAGTGCCCATCAGTAGACGAATGGATCAAAAACTGTGGTATATTTACACAATGGAACACTATGCAGCAGAAATAAAGAGGAAGGAATTCCTACTCTTGCAACTGCATGGATAGAACTGGAGACTATTGTGCTAAGTGAAATAAGCCAGTCAGTGAAGGACAAGGATCTCACTTAGAAGAGGAAGCTAATGAACAAAATGAATGAGCAAAACAGAACCAGAGACATGGAAATAGAGAACAGACTGACAGCTGCCAGAGGAAAGGGAGTGGGGGGAAGGGTGGTTGGAAGGGAAAGGGGCTAGTTAAAGAGCATGTATGAATGACCCATGGACATGGACATGAACAAATGGTGGGAGTGAGGGGTAGGCTGGATGAAGGAGGGCAGAGGGGGGAAATTCGGACAAGTGTAATAGAATAAACAAAAAAAAATCAAAATCAGAGACCTGAAGGAAGTGAGCAAGTGACAAAAACACACAGGACAGTGTTCCAGACAAAGGGACCAGTGACTGCAAAGGCTCAAGGTGAGAGAATGCCTGGCATGCTGAGCCAGCCAGAAGATCAGTATGACTAGAGCAAGGAGGCTGGTGGGAGATAAAATCGGAGATATGATCAAGGGCCAGACTGTGGAAAATTTTGCAGACTGTACACCATGGTTTTTAGTCTAGGTGTGATTGGAAGCCATTAGAATATTTTGAGCAAAAATAGAATCAGATCAGGTGCAGGTCTTTAAACCATCGAGCAGCTAAGTGGAGACCAGACTGAAACAGGCAAGAATGGAATTACAAAGACCAGGAGCCTATTTCTGCAATGTCAGGCAGAGAGGATGGTGATTTACTCAGGGTGCAGCAGATGTGGTGAGAAGTGGTAGTACTGGGGACAGATGTATTTTGAATATAGAGCCAACAGATGGATTAGATGTGAAACATTGATAGGAAGAAAGATGATCAGAATGATTCCACAGTTTTATTCTGAGTATTAGGATGAATGATTGTGTCATCAACTGAGATGATGAACAAAAAACAAACAAACAAATAAAGCACCAAGAACTGATATTTGTTTGTTGCTAAGATAGGAAATAAGATTTTGGTTCCAGACATAAAATTTGAGATGCCTATTAAGCATCCAGCAGTTGGCCTTTTTGTTCTGGAGTCTGGGAGTCAACAGAGATGCCTCGGTGTTAGTGTTTCTGCCTTTCTACATAAATGACAAACATCAACGATAAAAGAGGTTGCAACGTTCCAAATAAAAGTCCACAGTCCTGTCTCTACAACATTAGCCCTTTAGAAGACTAAGAAAGCCTTCTGGTCACTTGATGTCCAAGGTGTTGATGCTCTTGGTAGGATTTAAACCACCTAGTACAGCCTGGATTTTAAGACAAGCTCCAAAGGCAGAGATTCAACCACCTACCAGTGTAGGTAACAGGTCCTGTAAATAGCCTCCCAGCCCCACACAGGATAAAGCCCAAGGAAAGTTCCCTGAAATTATGTCCATCTGAACTCTCTCTGAAGGTACTTGGCTCAGCGCTGGCACACTCTGGTTTTGGTCCTTGTCTTCTTCAGCCCATCTCCTGGACACACACAGCCCCTGGGCTCCAGATCTGTCAAACGCACCAAGTTTCCAATGCATTGTGTTCCCTCATGTGCTACTTTTCTGCCCCAGATGTTCCTTTCCCACTTCTCTGCCTAATTCTAAGTCTAGGCATTACTCCATCACAATGCCTTCCTCAACACCATGGCATTATGTATGTAGTACACTCACCAGAACACGAGTTCTTTGAAGACAATTGACTGCATCTTTTATTTTAGTAGTTCCCAACATCTCACATACACAAGAGATACTAGATAAATGCCTAGTGAATGAACAGATGGAGTTACAGGTGCCTATAAAACACTAGGAAAATTGGTTCCTTAATCGGTGCACTGCTCTCTTGATATGCCTGCTGACAATATCCCGAGAGCTCCAGAATGTACTACAGCCTCTACTGCAACCTGACCTCTTTTAAGAATATGTTCCATGGTATGAAGTGCTGTAAACACAACCCAGTGAGGCCTGTCACAGGATCCAAAACTTGTTTTCCATCAGTTAAGGCAGAACTAGGTCATCCCAAGAAGCTTCTTTCACAGCAAAATGGAAAAGATTGACAAGGCTGAAACACTGAAAATGTCTACTTGAAAAGTGTACCTGCTTTTCCTTTGCTATCATAATACTTGTATGTCCCAGAGGAAGACAGAAACACACAAAAGACCTGAAGCAAAACTGAGCATAATTTCAAAATGAAAAAGGTAAACAAGGGAAGAGGTTACAAACATAAAAACACCAGTGATACAAAGCGCTGTATGTGAAGGAGAACCAGGGAAATACAAAGTGGTACCAGAAGGCTAATACATGTTGCAGGCAAGTGAACCAAGGACGACCATGAAGATCAAAGAAAACCTTGCAGTGAAACAAGCAGAGACCATCAGGATTATTATCTCATAAGAAACTGTGTCAAATGAAAATAAGTTAACCTAATCTAATACCAAAAGGCAATAAAGATGATTTCCAATACTATTCAAGAATCAACCCAAAATTCAATGAAGTTGAAGTAAAAGCCTCCTTTATTGCATCAAAGTAATCCAGTAGAGATGCAAAATGAACACCCTTTGGTAACTCTGTGTCTTGGAAAGTAGATTGAAACATAAAGAAAGCCCAAAATAATCACATAAGAAAATGGAAATATTCGGCAATCAAAGCAAGATGGGATATATCATGAGAAACACACGACTACAACGATGATTAAAATGTAAAGGAGAAGGCTGCTACGTTAATGCTTATGAAAACCAAATGAGAGCGATGAAAACGTTGGGCTTTCGCCTCAAGAAAATGAGCTGATCGTTTAACCTCCTGTGCCAACAATCAGGATTTTCTCTAACTCAGAAGGAGGACCCTACAAATATGACTCCCATAACTGCTCAGCCATTTAATCTACAAAGTAAAGCAGACTGCCCTCAGGACATAGAAACATTCTCATACATAGAAGGTACAGAAAGAAAATAAAAGTTCGTTTAAATGGATGGCACTTAGGCCAGGAAGTATAACATTTCTTAGAAAGCTTCTTGTCCTACATCTTTCCTGGTACAGATGTGGAATCTTAGTGAAATGAGGTTAGATGACCTCCCGTGAACATAGACCAAGCAGTGAGAGAGCACGGCTGAAGTTCAACGGCTCATCCTCATGCACACCGTGGTGCCCCCACGGCGAGCATACCACATACACCCCTGGACAGCAGGGAGACAGCCCAATTATTAAAGGATATCACTCTGGGGCATAAAACATTTCAGCACAAAAAATCCTAATCTAAGTTTAAAGAAACCAAGAAAATATGGATGAAAAGGTGGCATATCTAAATACCGCCAACATTTTCTTCATCTTACCATTAACATGTACTTTTCTAAAATTCTTTGCAGTGTCTAGAGTAGTATTTACACAAATGCACACGATTGACTGTCAGTACTATAGGCACGACAGGCTTCCATCAAACAGCTGTCACGACCATAAACATTTTGTTCTTCTACAGAGTCGGTCAGCACCTCCTCACCAGGGCCCAGCACACGACGCATTTCAAAGGAGACCAGAGATTTCAAAGCAACTGCCAAGCTGTAGATCCTGCCCTTTCCTTCCCCACCACAAAAAAACACACTGGGAATGTTTCCGCTTTAGGGTTTTCAGCGGTGCTTTAATGTCATCGAAACATATCAAAACATCACCAAGACAAAAATATATGTTCTTGAAAGCCTTACACAACAGAATTTTATTTAGGAAAAAAATCATACTTACAGTTATGTATGTAGTTTTTGTATTTAATGTGTTAGTTTACACCTAAAACTAATACAATGTTATATGTCAGTTATATCTCAATTTTTAAAATGATCAGAAAATAATTTGGCCATTTCATTCATTTATTCGTCAAATATTTGCTGAATGCTTATCCTAAGAGCTGGAAATAGATTAGTAAGCAAATCAGCTAACATCCCTGCTCCGATGGAGCTTCATTCTAGCAGGTGAAGAGGTAGGTGGTCTCAAGTGCTAATGAAAGAAAAAAAGCAAGGTAAAGGGACAGACGGGACAGAAAGGGCTGCTATTGTGTCTCTGGGAGTTAGAGAGGGTCCCTCTGAGAAAGTGACATCTGAGCAACAGTGTGAAGAAATGGGGTGCAGCAAGCCAGCATCCGGGGCAGACGGCAGTATTCCAGGCAGAGGAACAGTAATAGCAAAGGCCCAGGCGGGAGCTTTCCTGGGAGGTCTGAGTAAAGCAGGGAGAGCAGGGTGGTGGGAGTGAACAAGTACAGAGTGGCAGGAAGTGAATTCGGGGTGGCAGCTGGGGCCCATATTGGATACAACTTTATTAGTGATGGTGAGGGTTTAGGTTATATTACATTATATTTTAGAATAAAATGAAGGCCGAAGAGTGACATGATTATGTTTCAAAAAGATCCTTTTTTATTTCTTGAGGAATCTCCATACTGTTTCCCACAGTGGCTGCACGAATCTGTATTCCCACCAACAGTGCACATGAGTTCCCTTTTCTCCACGTCCTCACCAGCACTTATTCTTTGTCTTTTTCATAATAGCTGATCTGACAGGTGTGAGATGATACCTCATTGTGGTTTTGATTTGCATTTCCCTGATGGTTAAGGATGTTTTGAGCATCTTTTCATATGCCTATTAGCCATCTACATATCTCCCATGAAAGAGTATCTATTCAGGTCCACTGCTCATTTTTAATAGATTGTTTGTTTTTAGATGTTGAGTTATATGAGTTCTTCATGTATTTCTTATATTAACCCCCATATCAAATGTGTCATTCGCAAATATCTTCTCCTATTTAGTGTGTTGACTTTCTGTTTGTTGATGGTTTCCTTCCATGTACAAAAGCTTGTTAAGCTGATGTAGTCCCATTTTTTATTTGTGCCCTTGTTGCCCTCGCCTGGGAAGCCATGTCCAAAAAGATACTGCTGAGACCAGTGTCAAAGAGTTTCCTGCCTATGTTTTCTTCTAGGAGTTTCATAATTTCCAGTCTAACATTTAAGTCTTTAATCCACTTTGAGTTAATTTTTGATGTAAGAGGTACAAACTTCTAGTTACAACATAAAGAAATCGCAGGGACGTAAAGTGCACAAGGGGAATGCAGTCACTGGTATCAAAATGACCCTGAGGATGGCAGCTGGTTACCAGACTGAGTGTGATAATCATCTTGCTAGACACAGTGATGCTGAATCACTATGATGGCATCATAGTGATGTTAATGTACAACTGCATTATACACCTAAAACTAATCTATCGTATATTAACTATATTTTAATAAAAATTCATTAAATAGATAAAATAAGAAGATCCTTCTGACTGCCAAACAGAGAAAGACTGAGGCAGAGGGTGGGCAGAACGGGTGGCAAGAGCAGAAGCAGGGAAGCCCACCAGGGGGCGACAGTCACCATCCACGGGGAGGGCACAGCTGACCCAGCACTGTGGGGGGGGGGGAGGGCGCAGCAGTCAGGTTCTGGATAGATTTTCCTGGCTGACTTGACAACATTTGCGAATTGGTAAGATGTGGGATAAGCATGAAAAACAAGAGTGTTGAATGACTCGAAAGGGTCTGACTTCAGACCCTGGAAAGTTCCAGCTGCAACTGAGCCTGAAACAGCAGTGGAGTTGTGTGGGTAAAGGTGGAGAAAGGAGAGGGATGGGGAGATGGTCTGGGGCACATTGGGTTTGATATGTCACCAATAATTTGAATATTGACATAAGGTGCCGATTGGTAGAATGTGTCTTGCTTCAATTAAAATAAATGTGAATTAGGAGAATATTGCTGTGTATCTTAAAATCTTTTCAAATTAATGCAGTTATTCTGTGGATATACTATCACTTATGTTTACAATAAAATTTACTGATACATCTTTATTTTTGCTTCATAACTCATACCTCAATTTCTAAAATAGGGACTGTCGCTGAAGACAGAGCATCTTGCCCTCACGACAAGAAGAGTGGCAAGCTTGTAAGTGCCTCCAGAGAGTCAGCTTTTCTTACAAGGCTGAGGAAGCCTCATTTGAGTTTTTGGGACCTCCCTCTTCCTGCCTAAAACCTCCCCCTATCACCTTCCATGAAGTCCAAAATTCCTCCATTCTCAATTGTATGCTACTCTTACTCAGATTGTAGTATAAATGCAACAATATTTATGTATACCTTCCTTCAAGGGAGACATTTTCTCATTCAGTTTGGCATAGTATAGTGCCCTCTTGCTAGGCATACTTAGGAAAAAGGAGTCATGACTTGAGAAAAGAAAGAGAAAATAAACCAACAACAGTGGCTTTTTATAACACAACCTTGGAAGGGAGAATGGAATCAGAGACAAGTGAGCCTGGACTTGAATCTGCTGGTTCAGAGGGAGCTGAGACACGTGCAGGAGGGACCTCTGAATTCTCCTCTACATTGATTCATCCAAGACCTTATCATCAACACGGATGATGACTCCCACGCTTATCTCCAGTGCAGGCTTCTCCTCCAAACTCTGCCTCCTTGATGCCTCCATTTGGATGACACACCATTTCAATGCTCTGTTCTTTCCCTTGGCCCCCTTGGCCTAATTAACTTCCATTCAGCACTCATATCTCAGCTCAAATCTTCTTCCTTGGGGAAGGCTTCCCTGCCATTAGGACCAGATGGAATTCCCCTGTAATACACCTTGTCACCCCCCTGCCCTCCTCTCATACCACTTACTCTCTTCATAATTATGCAGTACTTAGGTAAGTTCCTGCTGAATGTCAGGGACTCCACCAGGCCCTAAGCCCTTCAGAGCATATGCGTGTCTCTTTCACTCTGTGCTGTGTGCATTGTCGGATCCAAGCTCTTGGCTGGTGTACAAAAAGCACTCAGTAAACACTGATGAATAAACGAGCGGATGGTGCGTAAGTGCATACAGACCAAAGTGAAAGGGTCACTGCTGACGCAGAGACTCTATGGCACATTGTATTCGGGAGAGACATCAACTCCAGCATGCTGGACTGAAATAAACTTAAATAAGGCTGATGGAAATGTGTTCTCATTATTGGCTTTGGGTTTTATTTATCTCGTCAAGCATAACATTATTCTGTTCCTCCATAACCACAGTAGCCCCAAGCTCCTTCCAAATAGAAACAACTCAAGAAGTCACTGAACCAATTGTCAGAGAACCAGACATAGGAAGAGGAGATTCTTCATGTCTCCTTTCCCTACAGTGGAGCCAAACTATTTTATAAACACTATATCAGAATTACAGAGAAAAGATATCTCTAAAAGCTTTCTACCAAGGGAGACTCTAAAAGGTCAAATTCATAGTAAGAGCAGAAAAATGGTTGCTGAGCTGGGTGACGGGGAGTGGAAAAACACAGGGCAAAGGTACAAACTTCCGGCCACACAGCGAGGAAGGGCGGATGGTCTAGGGTGTAGCACGGGGACCACGGTTGACAACACTGTCTCACATAATGGAAATCTGTGGAGAGTAAGAGGCAACTGCTCTCACCAAAATAAAAATAAAAACCAAACAAATCTTTCACAACAACTTTGTCAGTATTAGTTTACATCCAAAACAATTTCAACTATAAGTTTTGATCTAATCCACCAGCTTGGATACAGAAAACAGGAGAAAGTACAGGAAAGGGGTAGGTACACAAAATATAGAGAACATTTTTAATAATCAACAGTACTTTCCATTTAAAAATAAAACCTTCACATCCCAAGTATCATACTCAACGTCTTTTTGGCAAGGTCTAAGTCTGACTGCAAATGTATATAAATATTCAAACACACACATTTCATAGCAACCACTTAACCACTCAAATGTAATAACTATAAGAATGGTTTTTCTTAATGGAAATCAGATACAAACTTTGCAGAACAAAAGTTTCCATTCTGGCCATGGATATCCATTACATTCAACTCTTGTAAAACAAACTCAAAAGCAGATCCCAAAACCCTTTTTTCATTAAAGATACATTTGCTGTGATAATAGTGAAGTAAGATGGGAAAAACAAACATGCAGAAATGCAAATTAGTAGTTTAAAAAAAGTACTCAAAATGAAAAACTTTCAAATACACCCAGGCTAAATGCTGATGCAAAGGTGAATGTGTTAAAGACACACTTGTGACCCGTTTTTTTCAAAATGAATTAATTTTCTTTAAGAATGATTAATGTTGGATACCTCCTTCATCGGACGGCCTCGTTACCTCACTGCAGCAGGAAAAGCCGGGGTAAACCCCAGACATTTCTGACTGGTCATCCCCCGGAACGGTACCGAAGGTACTGCCCGAGTGAGACCGCTGCCTCCTACAGTGACTTGCCTTTTCTATATTGGAGGGAAAATAGTCACACTTGTGATCATGTGCATTGGAAAGCACAGGAAACGAAAAATTATTAAACGTTTAACAAAGAGGAGAAACAATCCCCATTCAATAACTCAAAAGCTCCATATTATAAATTCTAACCACCTATTCCCCCAAATCAACATAGATTGTATCAGCTATATAAATGATTTAATGAGTATTATACTCATTTTTAATCTAGATTTTAAAAGAGATATGAGGGATAGAAAATTGAGAAGAATTAAGAAAACATTAGCAAACTAATAAATTTCTATCAAACGTAATGACTAGTTACAAATAATTGCTTTTGAGTGTCACCAACATGCAATATTTGTTGCCTTTTCTTTATTTTTAGAAGCTTAAATGAGTATTTGGCTGATTGCGTGGCTCAAATTGACTATCAAAAATTAGAATTCCCATTTTGCTTTGGGCTTTCCATCTCATTAATGCCAACAATAAAATCTAAAGTAGAAATCAGAGGGCAGGACAAGAACCAAATGAAATATCTATTTTTATTGTTTAAAATAACTTGCATAACTGTCAAAGCGTTGGTTTACTAAGTACATACAGTATGAAAGTCAGAAATGTCAAATCAGCTATCATTATACCCAGATATCCAAACCATTCAGCTTTTGCTTTTAATTATAAATATGCAATCTAAGTTAAAAGTCAAACTTCCTATGAAAAGTATAAGTTTTATGTTATATGAAAACTCAGAAGTAAATTTTAGGGAGACTGGAAAGTTTATTTTAAGGCATTCATGATGCTATATGTAGATAACTCGCCAATGCTTTTATATGTAATTCTTTAACTCCACCTTTGAAAAGTTGTAACAGTGTTTTTCATGAAATAAATCTTTTTTTATGACTTGGCAGTTGAGTGTGGTCCAAATAACTGAAATAACTGCACTAGAAAGCAAATAATGCTAAGTTCTAAACGCCCTTTTAAATGAATCTCGTACAAACTGATTTCACTATACAAAAAAGTCCTTTTCAAGTTTTGTTTTCATAAATAATTAACGGTATTTTAAAGCAGCAGCCTAGCACTTCTCTGGTTTCTCAAGCCCTCAACTTTAAAATGCACGTAACAGTCGGCACAATGAATGGCGCAGACCAGCTGCACCTCCAGGACCAAACCGCCTAACAGGGAGGAACACGAAAGGCAAGCAGTACCAGAGAGCATGTGTAGACTCCTAGACTGAATGTTGTCTTCTAGGGGGTCAATGTCGAAGATAGAGCCGGGATCTGTGCGCCAAACTTTGAGGTCTTTTACCAAAAGGAAAAAATCAACAAATCAAGAATGAATTTAAAAAGTTAGTGCTAAACAGAGTCACAAGAAAGCGACCCATGTAAAGAGCAAACACATAATAAGCAAACAAACTGCAATGCAGACATCAAAGAGAACAAAGAAAATTTGTGTTCACCAGGATACGTTAAGAAAACGTTATGGTCAAATTTAAGTTGCCCTGTTTATTCTCCACTGTCCTTCCACACGAGCCATCCCCCAGCACATGCACACACCAGTGCACCTGGTGAAGCCGCCCCCATCCCTGACCCCGGTCACTTGTGCTCTCCACACACCGAAACAGGTACAATATGTGGTGAGAACTCCTGATGAAGGACATCTGAGTAATTCATGGGAAGTGACCTAGAGATCTTTTCTGAGAAAACAAAATAAAACAAAATTCTCTCCCTATAACATTTTTAAAATGTAAGAAATACATTTTTAAAATGTAAGCAAGTAGCTGCCAGTTTTCATTCTAAGCTAGTGAGTGTGAGCTAATCCACGTAGATATATTTATCTGAAAAGTGCAATAAAGCACGGCACTGAGCAAGGACCAATGAGGGGTGGGGAGATGAACAAGGAAAAGCTTCCTGCTGTCCCCGGACCACAGATTAGTTCGCTGCTGTGGTCCGTAGCAGACTGAGTAAGCCAATTTATTCGCCTATTTTAGTTGGAGGCAAAATCTAAATCTAACAACTTCTGGGTTTGTCAGTCTCTCTACCTAGTGGTTATCAGGTCCTAAAATGATCTGTTGTACCAACAACAGGAAAATAAAAACCTAGTTAAAGATGTCAATTATTTTTACAATTAGTGCTAACACATGAGCCTGTCAAACACACACTTCCCTGACCCATGTCATCACTGAATGGCCTTCCATGAGATCCAAAACCCTTTGATGTTTCAAGGTTAAGTTAACCTAGCACTGAGATTACTGAGAGGCACTGTTACATGACTACCAAAAATATTATTTGAGCGATATAACTGGACTAGCTGCAATAACTTAGAGGCTAACTGCTCTGAAGGGGACAATAGTCTTTTGGGAGTGTGGGTTGTTGGTACATGCTGAAAATTTAATAGCTCTGCTGCCTCATCCTTAGGCTTCATAGGACCCTCGCTGTCCCAGCCACCTTTAAACACTGTTCCTAAGACTTCCCCTGGCTGACTAGAAGGAAGAGCCAGAAAGGAAGTTCTTTGCTTTCTGATTGATGGGGCTTTCAGACAGCTCTCAACTATCCCAGTTCAGAAGTAATATTTTAAAAATATAAGCTATTCATGTTATGGCAAGCAATCAGAATCTCTCTGGGAGGTCAACTTGTTGTAAAAGCACCTAAATGGGATTATTTCTGTTATTTCTGTCACCCGTGCAGATGATGTCTGTGGTACAATATATTGATCAAATACATAAAGTAAAAACAAAACAATTACTCAACCCTTGTTATCACCCATGTCTAATATTTGAGCTGCTTCCTTGCTTAACAAGTAGAAACATTTGTGAGACCAGAAAGGTAGGCATCTAGTTACAGAAAGTACTGGAACTTCACCTGGCGAGTGCCATGAACCCCCTTCGACAGGGTGCAACAATAACACTCCGGGCCCTTTCCCGCTGGGCACCACATCAAACACTGGAGGCGGAGTCTGGCAAAAAAGGAGGCTAATTCTAAAGCTCAGGAAAGCACAGTCTTTTTGACCATGCAGACCTGCCACAAAGGACAATCAGCTTACCCACGATGATGCCAGGTCTCCTGTCCATCTCCACAATGTGAGGATGGACGCCTTTGTAAGCGGCGTCGCTGATGACCTGGGTGTTCTTCCTCACTCGCTCTGTCACGGGGTCATCCACGACAGGAGTAAAGCCCCTCCCCTTTGTCTTTTCAAAATCTTCATGATATTTTACCTGAAAAAAGGAAAAATAATATTAACTCAAGTGAAATTTTCTGATTATTACATAGCTCACAAATTTTTCATATAATGACACCTGTCACTGAATCCACTGTACCTGGATTACCTTCTGCACACACACAGGGTCCTGCAGAAGTAGCACCTGCCTGAGTGTGGTTGGTAGGGTAATAACATGGGTGTAGTAATTTCTAGTTTTAATTTGAACATTTTACCTAAAATGTCATATGGTGTGCTTGAGTGTGATATTGTTATGTTACAGAATGACATGCTTATGATTTTGTAATAAAAAGGGGACTTATTTGTGCAGGACCCTGTATATCTTTTCCATTCCAAAATTAATGTCTGAAACTTCAGCTTCCTAGCAGTAGGAATCAAGTGGTGATATATTCACAGTTTTGCATTATTATGGTTAGCAACTCTTTGAAGTTATATATATACCTTATATCAGTAAGAATCTGATATATGACCCTAGATAAAAGATATATGACCCTAGTTCCTCTCTAAAATGTACTAACTTAGGTACAAATTAATTTTCTATTTCTTAACCTTTATATGCAATAAAACTACAAGCCATCTCCACAACTTATTCAAGAAAACTATTTAAAATTAGATTGAGAGTTACAAATAGTGATATATACATTATATAATTACGAAATTATATATATATATACTTCAAAGCATACATGTTTTAGGTTCTAAAATTGGATTAGGGTAATGGTTTTTTAACTCCGTAAATCATACAAACCACTGAATTTTATACTGTAAGTGGGTTATGGCATACAAATTACATCTTATGAAACTGTTTTAAAATACAGGCATATTTTTAATCTTCCATGCAACATGCAAACACACCAAACTCTGTCTTCAAATTAATTGGAAATAAGTCCAGCCAAATATCTTTCATAAAATGCATTTTTAGTCGTCATGTTAGAAATGAAAACACACCCCAAAAATCACTGAGAAAAATTATTTTATTAGACAATATTTCCATTACATTTCAGTGTGATTAAAATGCCTCCCCAAAAGGACCGGCCCATCCACACTCCCATGCTTTGCTAGGTATCCAGATTAATGGTGAGCTGTAGCCGTCAGCACACTTGGCGATGCCATTCCACAGTGTATTTTAACTGTGAGAAGAAGGATCCAGTTGCACCCTACCATTGAAATACGATTTTGTGCTTCTTTGACATGCCGCAGACCAGGTGTATCTAAAATCAGACTTGGTCTGCCTTTCATCTGCTTACGGTCCTGGGTATATTTTACCTGTAAAGTAAATAGTAGAACATACTTAATAACACAATTATAATCTTAAAAACTTCACAATTTTTCAAGTTTTCCAAATAAGTAAAATGTATGCAATATATTCTAAATTATTCCCCCAGGTAACTTTTTCATTGAATTATATTTTATTTTAGAATAACAACCTAAAGTTTTACTCTCAAAGGTCTCCTTTAAAAACTATAGCAAAAAATGGCCTACATCTTTCTATCAACTAAAAGCAAATGTGTAAATGAACCATATCCACCAACAGTGCAGTCAGTAAAAGTGGTTACCACACTTAAATTGAACAGGGAAAAATCCAAACTAAATAAAACCTAAATTTACTTCCCTGTTCCTATATTTCCCCATTTCCACCATAACGCTGTTGAAGGGTGCACACCAACTTCCCTCCATGTCAGTTTATTTCTCCCTCCGTAGGGGATATGAAACAATGAGAAACAAATCTAGTTTCCTTCTAAGCAGTCACAACTTAAAGGTAATTTATGTTGAATTCAGTCAGCATCTCTTGACAGAAATGCCACTGGAAAGGTATACATCCTAAATCCTAAAAGCCGATCCCCAGGCCCAGAGCCCTTCCTGACAGCTGACCACTGAGACTGATGTTCATGAAGCTGATCATTCATGATGACTGTCGCAGACCGGAAGGCACAGTGTGCGACTCGGTACCAAAACCCTGGCACTTGGTAAGAGAGAGAGCACTATACAGATAGGCACCATGGGACCTTCATGAATAAGTAATTTCTGTATGAAATGTATATAAAAAATTTTCCCTGTAAGTCCTTACTTTGGAGTAATGACCCATTTCTCATTTTGTTTTGCAGAGAACATTTAACAATCCATATTCGATGGAATACATCTGTTAAATGATAATTACTTCACTTATACCTACATGAAAGACTTTACCACTTTCAAAGACACTGGCTACAATACATGAATCATTGTTTAAATGAACACGGCATAGTTTAAAACTAAACATTAAATGTAACTGTTGCTCACATCTGGGAATATCAATAGAGGGCTGTAAGAAAATGTCATTTTAAACATTGGCAGCTTGTGGAAATCATCTAAAATAACACATGTACTTATTGCATATATCCCAAATGTTTCTTAAAAATATATTTTGCTTTCCCAAGAAGAAAACAGGGCTCCATGTAAGCCGTAAATGACACATTCTTTGTGATAGTCCTAAGTGAAGAAAACCACTTGCCGAACTAATATTCTCTTGATTCTTCTTCACTCTTTCCATTTCAGGAGTTACACTTAAAGCCGTAGCTCTTCCCAGCTGACCTTTATAATAAACCTGTCATTTCAAAGAACAAAAAGAATTGTGTACTGTAAATCAATTCAACTAAATAAACACCTCATAATGTTTAAAGAACTAGCCCAGAAAATCATGAAAAAAGAGGATGCTGTCCGAGTTCTAGTCATATTTAAAATAACTGCATCTTAAATCAATCTAATGTATTTCATAGCAGTGAATCCCTGTGAAGGCACTAATATATAGGTATACCATCAGGAAAGCTGTACTAAGCACGTCATCACAAAGGAACATGGTGCATTTCTTCACGGATATACTTACAAATGTCCCCACACACACAGAATAGCACTGCGCTGTCATGGTGTCTTAGTAATTAACTGTGGCAGAACTCTCGAGTGGTTTTCTTTAAACAGGGGACATGCCATGCATGAAAAGGCCAGCCTGCTTCCCACTATTCTGTTCCTCCTTTTCAATGACCATGTTCCTTTTTGAGAGTAATGGAGTCACGTCAAGTGTGACTCTAAATATAGGAGGAAAAGATGAGCATTGAATTCTCCAAAATATAGTTGTTAGGAAAAGTACAAACAATAAGCTGCCTTTGCTTTCTAATCTGGTCAAATAACTTGAGACGTTTAACGAATATGAAGTTTCTTTGAACCTAACAGATTCCCAAATTGCCTCCTCAAAAGAACCTTATCTATATGTTAATGATTTCAAAACAGGATTCTCTCAGCGAGCCACTCCACAGATTGCATAAACAGAAGGGAATCCGAGCAGGCTGGGAGTGAGTGTCTGAGTGAAAACCGACAGCCCCTACAAGGGCCCCTAACATGGGCCTGTTTCATGTCATCTATTTAGCGATGCACACTTTATAATTTCTCCCCAGACATCATCCAAAAATAAAGTTAAAAGCTGGGAGTGGGCTAGGAAAGAACAAGCGCAGGAAGGAAAGGGAGTGGGGAAAGCTGATCTGTGGGGCCGCGGTGCCAGCAGCTACGCTGAGTCCCTTTGAGGAACTACAGCAGCCACGCGCAGAAAGACTAGATAAGAGAATCACACAATAACCCACAGACAAAAACCATCCTGGCATGTCCTGGGAACTCTGGGGAGAGAACGCCTGGCTACACTCACAAGACATGAGACCTTGAAACCTTTCCAATAAATTGACAGTCAGCTGAGAGCAGAAATCAGTATCTACTCCAGGTCATGAACATTTGTAAACATTATCCATTCATTGACATGTGAACAGTATGCTTGCTATCATTAGAAGAAAGATGCTAAGATCACACATTGCTGATGTTCCTCTGGTTCTCTTTAACTCTCTTCAGCTCTGGTGGATCAGAAATTGCGGTGGCCTGTTTAATCTCTCCTTTGTACTTTACCTGTAGAGGACAAGTAAGAATTTTAATAGACAGCACAATGGTCTCCACCCAAACAAGATAAAGGATGAGCTTCAAATGAACCTTATCTTCCTCCACAGCTTTTCCACAGTAGATATGCGTTAACCCTCCTATTCACATCCACTACTGGACTCTGAGTCCTCTGACTTAGCAAGCACAAGTGTTGTTTGTGCTCCTTGAAAATGAGTTCCTAGTAAATATTCTGCTGTTCAATATCGAAACTAACCACAAAAATTCTGGGACTAAAAGTGATGGAAATACAGGGGGAAACATCAGAATGGAGTCATTATAAAAAAACTACAGTGAGGTCACCATGGCAACCTGGGAAAGCCACTGTCTTTCTTTCTGACCTGAGGCTTTCAATCTTCACACACACACACACACACAAAATCTATAGAGGAAAGAATGCAGGGGCTGGGCAACAAAAAAAGGTGAAGGGATTTGCAACGGTCGGTTACAAAGCAGCCCTGGGAATGTGAAGCACAGCAGTGTGGCCCGTCAGTAGCCTTGTAATCACTCCGTATGGCGACAGATGGTTATCAGACTTTCTGGAGTGATTACTTCGTAAGGTACAATATGTAAATGTCAAATCACTACACCAGGAACCAATATAATACTTCCTGTCAACTATAATTTTCAAATAAATAAGTTGTTTTAAAAAATTCACAGGAACTGGTAAGTCTCATTCTCCAAGAGTCTGTCAAAGCCCACTCACTTTTACAGGTACAGGATGGGTAATTCTAATAGTGAAAAGCCCAGTTGCACTTTTACATTCGATGTTTCCTTATTTGATATTCTGTTTCCTCATCATTTTTTCTTTGGATTTTTGAGATAGTTTTTATTCGGGCTTCTCACAGTGGTTAGAGCCACGCTGTCTTCAGAAGGATCACAGCATCATTGCAACGGCCCAGAACAGTCTGACCCACGAAATCTGATTGCTTAAAATCCACAATAACTGACAAATGGTGATGTGCCTCACATAGGAATGTGTTAGCATTTGCAAATCGTTGACTGACGCACAGACCCTCCAGCAACTCCTTTCTTCTCACACCACCTAGAAAACCAGGCTCAATCAAACCTCCCTGGCCTCCTAACTAGTCCTTCAATACCTATTTCCATCTGTCTCCGCCCTCAGGGTAGCCTCCTGGAGCAGGGGCCACACTGTGGCTGTGGGAATCAAGCCCAGCTTCTGGGTTCCACTACCCTCTTCTCCTGCCTTTAGGGTAGGATGCTGCAGGGAAGGAAACCCGAGAGGGCCAGAATTCATCCACTTGATCAGTTAACTGAAAGGGGACTCGTCTAGTTAAACTTGATCTTTTTGGAGGCACTTCAGTGAGTTGTTTGGGATTTTTTTCAACGTGGAAGGAAAGGCATCCGAGGGCTGCTGACGCACTCCCGCCCACTCTCGCTACGCACCAGCTTCCCTGGGTGCACTGGACCGTGGCGGGGGGAGGTAAGCCCTGTGGTATCTGCCAAACCCTCCTGTCAGTTCTGAGCACGGCCGATGTCTGGGCCACAGCTAATCCAAAGTTGTCCTTAAAGATCCAATGAAGCTTCTGTCTGAAGTTCCACCTTCCCTTTCTCTTCTGAGTGGCTGTGGACACCCCAGGGGACTGATACGAAGGGCCAAGAGCAGCCGAGGGAAGCAGACAGGTTCGGAGCAGGTTTCCACTTACAGGGAAAGGTACACAGGCCTCCGAGTGTCCACAGAGCCATGTGCAAACAGCAGCAATGGGCAGAGCAAAACCTTTGAGGACAGTATCTCTGGCAAATACACCCAAGTACAGTCAGACATTTGTTCAGTAAACAGTAAGTGCATGAAATAAATTACCTTGAGAGAGCCATATTTGCTCCAAATGTATAGTTAATGAGCAGATGGCTGCCATTCAAAGTACATTCACAGGAAAGGAAAGCGGGGCTGGGCCTTCTCACACAATCAACAGACACACACAGGTTTTCCAAAAAGTTGCTGCATACGGACTTCACTTTGTTCAGCATGGATTTTGAACCCAAATGCAGACACTCCACCTCACAGTCTTAGATTTGTCTATTTTTTATACACATATATTTTTTCTCTCTTAATATAATGTCAGTGCCTAGTCTGAATGTCATCATTTAAGAGTGGGTAAAGAACCAAACTCTCCCTAGGAAGAGGGCTGGGCAGGGCATCTTAGTTTCAGCTGTCTGCTTTCTCCACTCAGATTATTCCTATCAAAGCTCAACTAGTTACCTGAAGCCAAACTGTACGGTAATGAGGACCCTCTGGCCGGCTGCCTTCACCCCCATCCCTGGGCCACACAGACTCTTTCCATAGGCTGCTACCATAGTTTCCCACTCACAAGGGTGGTGGGAGGAATACGGTGTGGAAACCACAGATAACCAAGGCATTTTTTCCAAGTGGTTTTTTTTTTTTTAAGAAGAAAACTTATTCAGAATCAAGAGAAAATACTGGGGTGAGGCAAGCAATGGGACTGCCCTTCCTCAGGGCCCAGAGCCTTCTCATTTGCTCACATAGAACAGCGAGACATGAAAGCCCACAGACTTGTGCTTAGGCTGCAGGGGTCTTGGTGACCTGGGGTACAGACCAAGGAGCACAGATGCAGAAGGCTACACCTACCCACTGCCATGGCTTCCTGCTTCCTGTGCACCCACAGAAGTTTCAGAGACAGCCCTGCCCAAGCCAGTTCACAAAGCTCCTTCTGGCTCCATCACAGCCAGGCTCTTTGAAAGCCACCTTGGGAAAGAGCCCAGACTTCCCTTTTCTAAACAGAATTCTTTCCTGCCTATTGGTGAAGTTCTTGTTTTTAGCTTACTTTTTTATTTTTTGTAAAGAAAACCCAAAGAGAAGGCAGTACAATCTCATGCACCTGAACCAGTCTACAGCCAGCCAGAACCTGCTGGGCAGGGCCCCTCAAGGACGCTCAGTGATGCCTCAATCTCGTCACCTGGAATTTGGAAACAATAAGCCCCTACCTATCTACCACACAGCTGCCTGTCAGCTCGGCCTCCCATAGATTAGCCCGAGCCCAGCTGTGCAGACACTGGCAGGGGCAGGTAACAATCTCTGGGCCTCTGCGGCCTCCCTTCTCCACCCAGGGCTGGAGCCCTGCTGCCTCTCCCGGACTGAGACACAGCCAAGTTCTCCTACACTAACCCCAGAGCAAAAATCCACTCTATCACCAAGAGTCACCTCAGGGCACGGTCTCAGCCCCTTCCTTGGGGGCTTCTAAAACACACATCTCTCCAACCCAAGCAGGTAGTGAGGTATGACTCGAAAAGTTGAAAAGGGGGATAAGGGTGGGGTACAGGGATTTAGTCACAGAACCAACTTCTCAGCCCTCCACAACACTGCCTCTGTGGGCAGGAGCAGCACCCACATGCCAAACTGTACCTGGAGATGTAGGAAAATGCAATAATGGAGGGGGAAAAAAAGAAAAAATAAAAGAGCCAAGTAGCTGTGCCACTTTCTTTGAAAGTCACTTAATGCTTCTTCCACACTTTTTCCCTACCCCGTTGCTTTTCCAAGTTCTCAGGTACAGGCAGGGCCTGCTGTAGCTGGGGGAGCTGCTGCTCGGGGGTCTGGGGAGTCCTGCTCACTGGTGGTGTTCGCCATCACCATCTGGGGGGGCACGAGGGTGGCCACAGCAAGTGGGGTGCCCAGGACCTCAGGCCTGCTCCTCACGGGGCTGGCAGAGCCCTCCCTCCTCATCACCAGGGGGCCGCACAGGGCAGCTGTCACAGAAGTCCAGCGTTCCATCCAGAGCACCATCAATAAGTGTGTTGAACTCTGAGGTCGTCGTTGTGGTGGCCCATTGGCCACACACCCCCCCCTCAATGCCCAAGTCACCCTTAGTATGGCGATGCCTGCCAAGTGCCTTCTCCTTGCTGTTGGGATGGGCACCTCTCTACCTGCAGCTGCCATCTTTCAGCAGCTTCTCCTTACATTCAGAATCCTTGTCCAGTGAGACCCCACAGCCAGATCCCCCAGGCCAGCCACACAGCCACTGGGCTCCATTCCAAGGGCTTTGGTGGCTGCTAGGTTGACTGACATGTCAATGTCAGAGGGCTCAGGGTCCACGATGATGCTTGGGCATCTCTTGCTGCTTGTGCTGGGCCCCCTGGGAGCCCTCGGTGGGACTGGCGCCTGGGCCTGCTACCTACAAGGCCACACTGTACAGACAGCAGCTGCTGTTAGCTGGAAGGCATGAAATAAAATAGCAGCGCTGAGTAATTGTGGGCTTCCCAGTAGGCAGTCAGGCTCATTTCAGGCCACTGCTGGGCCCAAAGGTGCTGGCTGGGTGCTGGGGTGCCTGGCCCAGCAGTGGTGGTAAACACAGCAGCAGCTCAGGATGATGGTGACGGCTCGCTCCAGCCAGAACCACCAGCGTGCAGAGCTGCAGTAGCAGTGCTGAGCCTGTTTACAGCAGCGGCCTATGTCACAGACGGAGCTCTGAGCGTCCGTACCAGCTCAGGTTTCCTCATGCTGTGGGGGCTCAGCCCTGGCTGACAGGGGTCTAGGCAGCGCCTGGGGAGGAGGAGCACCCGCCACCATGGACCTTCTCCTCTCTGTCCCCTTCCTGTTCCTCCTCCCTGTCTCCTCCGCATTCCTCCTGTTATGATTTTTATTATTCTGAATTTGATGAGTTTGAAGCTAAGATAGGTTTGTTTACTTATAGTTGATGGATAGCAGAATACTTAGCATGTATCGAGGGCTTAATAAATATCTACTGAATAAATGAGTAAATTAGGGCAAAGAAATGGAAAGATTTTTAAAAAGAAGGTAAGTCTCCCCCACTCCCACCATCCTCCAGGGATGCTACAAGGACACAACAGTGCTCCTGCTGATTTTCTCCTCCACCTAGGGGGAACTCACTCAAATTCCAAAGGCTTTTAAAATCAACTCTTTGGAAGAGTAAGGCTGCTATTGGCTTTATGGTAAAAAGCCCACGAGGGGGGTCAAAAACAGAAAGAAAATAACTGTTGAGGTTAGCACCTTTGAAAGGATTTCTAAATCCAGGAAGCTTAGATTTGAATCCCAGCTCTGCCCTATTGACTGTGGGTCGCTGGCACTTCTCTGACCTCTGGAAGACTCAGTTTCCCACAGCTACAAACCAGAGAAGAAGTGGTACAGCCCTCAGGGGCTCAAATAAGGCATGTAGCATGGGGTCTACATCAGAGGTACCACATGATTGTTAACTATCATTGCTTTATTAGCAATGGGTTACTGAATAATCAAGTTCTCCATTTTATTTATAAAATTCCCTGCTCTGACATTATGCCTTACAACTCCAATCAAGCCAGGTCTTCTTTCAACCTGGCCCAAACACTCACTTTTGTCTTGGCTGACAACAGACCCGCAACTCTCCGGGCCCTCGCCTAGACACAGTTTTAGAGGTTTACCAGCTAGATTCCAAGGTCCACAAAGACAGGAACTGGGTCTTCTCCATCTTTGTGTGCTGGTGACCAGGATAATGTCTGGCACATTGGCTGCTTAGTGCAGACTTTTTAAAAATGAACAAACATGGCTAAATTATAGCAAGACAGTCCCCAGTCTCCTGGACTAACACAGGAGGGCCACTGTTCATGCCCTTCTACCTGCAGCTGTGAAAAGGACCATCCATGCTGCAGAGGGTTCAGAGGATTTCAGAGAACACTATGAAGAATAAAAATAGGCAGCATTTAATAAAATATGAGAAAACGGAAACAACTTGCCGTACTCAGCTGCTCCTGGTTCCTCCTCACTCTTTCTATCTCCGGTGTCATGCTCACGGGAGTGGCCCGGTAGCACTGCTCCTTGTACTGGAACTGGGAAACAAGGTGCAAGACGCTGTGTGACTGAGGGGTGGAAGTGGTACCCACATCCCAGAACAGGTGGCCAGAAATGCACGTGCTGGAGCATTCCCTAGTTAAGAATCTTCATTGGGATTGTATAGCATCTAGCGATATGGAAGTTTGCCTGGCCCACTGCAGAGGGGCTTTTTCCTAGCCAGGGGATCAGACCCATCATTTTTGGTCAGCTTTCCCAACAACCACACAACATCTCCGGAAATAAATGAGTATCCAACACAGAGAAAAAAATGGTATGTCTGTCAACTGAATTTTTCACAGGCAAAAGTAAAACTTGAGGTTAAAACCCCATTATAAGGAACTCCACAGAGACAGTCTTAGTCCTTTTTTAACGTTTAAATTTAGCATTAGGGAATTTTTTTCCCAAGAACTCACTAGGGCTACAGATAAAATGGAATTGAGATTCCACCCTTAACAGTGAATGTGCAAGTGAAATTTGGTAAGCTTGGAAAATACATGAGAATGGGGCAGGCCCCTTCTGCCATGTGGGACTTTCCTTGTGCCATGGGATACGATTTGAGAGGTTAGACGGGCTCTGGGTCTGCGATACCTGTCTGAGTTGAAATGAGAAAAGGTCTAGTGGAATCTCTATGGACAGCAAAACACAAGGAGATGACTCCGGGTAGAACTCAGAAGAAAAACAATCTATAGAACAGGACTACTGATGTAGAGAGACCATTGTGGTTGACTGCTAGTGGAAGTAGGTT
This sequence comes from Sturnira hondurensis, assembly GCF_014824575.4. Lineage (NCBI taxonomy): Eukaryota > Metazoa > Chordata > Mammalia > Chiroptera > Phyllostomidae > Sturnira > Sturnira hondurensis. Next base: position 679,083 of record NW_028082537.1, read on the forward strand.
TCAGGATATAAGTTTGATGTGGAGACCATTCACATCTTGTATTCATCCATTCACAAATATGCTAAGTGCTTTGCAGGCAACATCTCACTTCTTACGTTAGTCCCTGTGTTATGGATGAGGAAATGGAAGTTTGGAAAGGTTGGTAGCTTATGAAGGTTATAGAACAAGTAAGGTCTGGAGCTGCAACTGAACCTACAGCCCAAGGTCCACATTCTTCCTTGTTATTCCAGTGTTATCTAAATTTCAGTGTTCTCTAAATTTCCTCACTTTATACAATCCTTACCTATATGCCATGCCAGATACCACCTGTGCTGTGATTTATATTATTAGTTTTCATTTAATTAACTAGCTACTATTTTCTAATTAAGTTGTTTTTAAGTGAGTGTTATGTTTCCATGATAAACTGGGGACACATTAAGACAACTTAATCACAAAGTTGGGGTCCAATAATGGGTGGACTCAACCACATCTATGTATGAAACATTTAAGGGACACTGTGAGACTCCCAACTGCCCCCTTATGACCTGGATCACTTCTCTCTCCACTGCCATCTGAGGCCACCCTTCAGCCCAAGTACCCATCGCACTAGACCTTCCTTCCCTTCCTTGAACAAGCTTTGCATCCTGAATATATTCAGTTGCTCTGCCAGAATGGCCCTTCCTCACAAAGCCCGCCCCCAACCCTTATTAATTCTTCAAGGTCTAATGCAAATGTCACTCTTTCTCCAAGAGGTTTCCTCTCTCCCACTGACACAGGCTTCCTTCTCTGCATTTCCACAATATTTTTAAGAGGAATTATTACTTATTATTAAGTGAGATACTGCATATGAAGTACCAAAAAGTAAACCAAATAAATAGTAGTTACTGTTATAACACTTAAACAGTGCATGATTTTTACTTAGTCTTATGTTTGTTTCTCCTAGAGACCTTGAGAATATTCACAGCCCCTAACTTAACAGTGTACCTCACTCATCTTTGAATTACCTCGAGAACAAGAACACAGTAGGAACTCAGTGATCTTTTTTTCCCCCCAACAAACAAATGCATGCGAAGCATTCTGCTAGGGGTAATGGAGGACACAAAGATGTGTGGAATCTTGTCTCCACCTTTCCAGAACTGGCCCACTTGAATGGTAATCACTCTAATGGGACTTCACGTTTCTAAGTGTCATGTCTGGTGCTAGCCAGTGAAACAGAAAACAATACTTAGAGAAATATGATCACACATTGCTGATATTCTTCTGGTTTTCTTTAACTCGCTTTAGCTCTGGAGGATCAGAAATGGCTGTTGCATGTTTTATCTCTTCTTTGTATTTCACCTGCATGATTTATAAAAAATATAATGTATTATTTAACACAAGATTTTTAGAAAGTCAAGAATCCTTCATTTATAACTATTGCATAACTGAAATTTTATAATTCCAACATTAATCTTCCTTCCATAGGAACACAAATATTTATTTTACACTTTCAATATTCCTTTCTGTACAGTGCAAGTAAGTCCAAATCTACTCACCTATCCATCATTGTAGGAGTTTTTAATTAAAGTGAGCAATAGCTTATGGAAAAAAGCTTTATCATTAGGCAGATGCATAAAAGTCCTTGGAAATTATCTTAAGTAATATAATAATTTATTATTTTCTATCCAAAATGTAGTTTCTATTTATTGGCATGCTAATTAAAATTTACCATGTGTATACTTAAATGCAAAAGTCAGATTGCATTAGCTCCAGAGTCTTGGAAACACTGCTTGTTTGACTGAGAACATTCAAATAATCCAGATAAGAAAAACAACATGTGTGAGCACAATAAAAGAAGAGAAAGAGGGAGGTGGAGGTACACGTTCTAAAAGCAGAGGCCACTGTGTCCTGACCACTATAGAAAAGCCAGTGGCGGGAAGCCAGTGGGTGGAAGTCTTCCACCCACACAACCGCACTGTGGAAAGCCGGCCTATATCCTGGCTTGCAATTCATTGAAAAGCTCCTCTTTCAAATCAACCCAGCAAAAGGCAATACCAGCACACAGCTATGCATGGGACAAGAAACAGCCCTTTAACATAGGAAATGATTAGCGATGCCATCATGGCAGGTGTTACTTTAATATGTCTAAAATTCATGGAAGATTAGAATCAAGAGAAAGGACACAAATATATACTAATATGTGAAAACACAGGCTAGAGTTAAGAGGCACACATTAAAATTTCCCAAACACGTAAATCTACAAAACACATTTTACAAATCACTTGGTAATGCCTAAAGTCACTAAGGCTGAAATCTATGCTGAGAGTCAAAAAAAGCAGCACCTAAATATCTCAAACATCTGTGTCTCTGTGCCTGTGGATTTAACGTGAGCAAAAATGCCAATCTTAGTCTGGATGCAAAAGAGTTAAACTGAGAGGGCACTGAAACAGGCTGCCTCTCGATCAGATCCAAAGATACGGCAGTTCTTAGAGAAAGCTAATAGCTAAAATGATGCTTGTACTCTCGAGGTGGAAAATGTCGGGATCTTTAAATGTTAGAGAATCATATCTTGGCTTGACAGATCTAGCTAATCTTGAAAGGGCAACTTTCCATTTGAATACTAAGCAGGGGCTTATGGCCCGGCCTCATGGAGACACAGAGATGTGCATTTATTGTTTGCTAGAAGAAGCGGTGGGAGCTGGGAGGAGAAATGATAAACTGTAACTCTGTGTGATTTTCCTCGGGTGAAAAGTTAAACATGACGACAGATGAACATTTTTGTTTTCCATACGACTCTACACTGATCAAAATGGCACAGTCATTTCACTGCAAGCAATTGAACTGCATGCTACAGAACATTTATAACATTATATTCCAGTATATTGATGGGTACATTTTAAATATTATCACTTGAAAGTGAAAGAAACAAACATTTTACACTTCTCAGCCAAACTAGTTTCTCTACCAGACCCGAGTGCTGCCTGAGGCAGGCTCTCGCCCCGGTGGAGCACAGCACATTTACACGCCCTCCTCATCAGAGCCTTCCCGTGCTTCCCGCAGGAGATAGCTTCACTCATGCTATGGAGGGCTTACTGCACCGGTATTCTGTACACATTTTTTACAAATTCATTTTGAAGTATGTTTTACTATACCATTGATTGCCTTTCTTGCTCTTTCTCCCCAAATGCCAGTGTAGGCTCATATTCTCAAATGAATGCCCTGTAACTATCAGAGCTCCTGACAGATGAGCTACATCAAGGAATTTTTACTTGGATTACTTAAAGAAAGGCTCTGCCTCCAAGGGTGAAAGGTGGACAGAGGGCCAAAAAGGGGATTTAAGAAGAGAATACTTTTCATTTCCTTAATACAAAACTAAATATACCTGGAAGAATGCCTACTGAGGTAAGGAGAGCAATTATCCATTGTCCGTATCAGGCAATTTTGTTGTTGTACCTATAACATTAAGCACCTCCCCTCTTTCCCCAGCTCAAAAGGAATTGGAAAAGTTAATTTACAAATAAGAGTTAGGTGCACATTTTTCTTTGATAGAAGATGGAAGAAGTAGAGGTAAATGGGGCCTCTGAAATCTTTTCTTAAGCCACCAAATAAATGTTCTTTACTCATTCTCCAGGGTAAAATTCCCCCTTCTTCCAAGTTGTGGAGAGTTACTGAAATTTACCCTTTCTTGGAAAAATTTAATGCAGTGAAAATTCTGTTTAAAGGATAAAACCTAATCCTAGATTTCACGACTGTACTGTTAAAGTGGTTGATCTCCTGTGCACTGTGTTTAGCAACATGAAACACTGCTCTACACTGTGCTGGGTTCAAGGAGAGCAAGGCAAGTTTTCCTTCTGAAAGTTAAATCTTTGATATCTGATGAAATAACATGTCAACAAAGTGAAGAATAAAAGAAAAAAAGCAACCAGTTTAGTAAAGGATGACAAGTATTTATCTAACTTACATTTGCTTTGGGAAAGAATAATTAATGCCATAAAGAACTTACTGAACTAATATTCTCCTCATTTTTCTTCACTCATTTAATATCTGGAGTATCTTTTACTGCTGTGCCAGCTCTTACTTCTTTCTTATAAAATAGGTGTATTATAAGAGGAGGAAAAAAATAGCTATACACTTAGTAGCATCTGAGCCCTAGACTTAATTCTTATTAAAGAAAGACAATTTCTGCATACAGCTTCTATTTATGAGTACCAATGACATTAATCAATGAAATAATCCATTATGAAAATGAATGTCCAGCTCTGGAATATCCAACATAATCTTACAAGTAACCCTCTAATGCATGTTCTAGGGCATGCTTGGTATTTTATATGGCTCTGGAATTTTTGCTCTAAGAATATAAGTTGGAAAACTAGAGTTTCCTTCTTCAAATATAAATGTGACACAGGTATTTGAGAAAAATCAAAGTGCATATTATAAAAGCTCACTAAGCAATTATCATTTAATTCAAAAACAGCATGAAATTTTAAGCATGTTATTCTCCAAACACAAAAATGCCCTCGTTGTTCTCTTCAAAGAAAATCTTAGGTCTATCTTCAACATCAACATAATTCAGTATTTTCTTCATCTTTTATTTATTTGTTAACCTCCTCACATTTCTCCACCTCTACCAACACCTACCCCTTTCAAACACAAAGCAAAACAAAAAACAAAAATGCTCTACAAAACAAACAAACAAAAAAACTAGAATAATTCTAAGAAAGCCATGAGGACAGAACAATCCTTCTCTTGAAAGACCATAATCCAGAAGACCCCGGTCAGGGCTGGGCTGCGGGGGGTGCAGCATGAAAGAGGTTTTCCTCCAAAAGCCAGAAATCTATATACCATGAAGTCACAAGGGACAAGGGCCTAAGCACAGCCTTTTCTCCGCCCCTGCCTTCCCACTGGATTCCACTGCTTAGCACAGCCTGGCTATGAAAACCGAGAGATACCTGTCTGGCATCAGTGCTTGTCAACTTATTAGAAAGCGGAAAATATTCCAGAAGTCATTAGACTTAATAGAATTTATACATTGATGGGACATTTGCTTAGCTACTAAATGAGCTAATCCCACATTTAAAAATGGCTGTATGATCAATTTTTATTGTTTTAGAATTCAAATTCATATATCCATTAAACATAGACCCAATCTCTTAATTAATGGTGCTGATACAGTTCTTGTTGCTCAAAATAAAAAATATGAAAGTTTAAGAATTGGTCAAAAAATAGTAAATTCCTAGATACATTATCAGTGCAAAAAATCAATGACTAAGAAGGAAATCACTTCATATGACTATTTTCATCCTCAAGGTAAAATCTGTATAGAAGATTAAGACCTCTTTCCTGAGTGAAATCTTAATACGATTCAGTTAAAAACAACTGTAGCTTGTACCAAAGAAGAAAAACTTGAATTTCTAATTCTAAAACAATCATAATACATTATCACTTAAAAGAACATTTTGTATTCTCATTAAAGACATAAAGATAATACATTTGATAGGAAATTCAAGCAATACAGCAAAAACTCAGACAATGAGGGAAAAATAAAATTAAATTTCAAGGAGGCAACTAAGAAGAAACTATGGCTACTCACTGCACTGATGTTTTGTTGAGTTGTCTTAATTCTCTGAATTTCAGGAGTATCTGCCACAATAGAATAGTTAGAAAGCATCTTCTCTGCTTCATCTTTATACTTTTTCTAGAAATAGAGTTGATATCAGTCCGAAACTTTGCATGCATATGTGCACGTATGAAAGAGACAGGGACAGAGAAAATGAACGTGAACCACTTCCAATTCTACTATACCACAAGGCCGTAAATTGTGTCTTAGGACTCAAAGCAGTCGTAGACGCAGACACAAAAGCAAAGGGATTATGCAAACAGAGTAGGCCAATGGTGGTGCCGGGAGCACCACTGCTCAGGCAGTGGTTGCCACCCCAGCCCATTCTGTGGCCTCAGGAGGGGTGGGCCTCTGCTCCACTCTGTTTAGAACCTACTCTCTCACAAGCAGCCCCATCCCTGTTCGAAGTTGCACCATAGTTCCCACAAGGCACCTGGCTATCTGTACCTACTTGTTTCCACGCCTCTGGTTTTAGGTTCTGCTTCCTACTTCAAATAAAGATACATTTGATTAAGGCAAAGGCACTTTGCCTTAAGATAAAAATCTCAATTTTTATCTACTAAATGTACTATTATGAGCTCTGATACAACCTGGGTAATACCTCCCAGTAGTACCAGCATTTAATAATACTTCCTACGTAATAGGTATTGTTATAAGTATTGAACACACATTAGCTCATTTAATTAACCCACAGATAGTATCATTATTTCCTCTTACCAATCGAGAAACAGAATCATTAACTAAGAAGTATCAGAAGAAGGATTTAAAACCAGGTGCTCTAATTCCCAAATCAGTAATGTTAATCATTATGGCATACAATTACTTGTTAGGCAAAGTAATTATTTTTCACGTTGAAATGCACCATAGCATTATCACATCCTCTAGAACTCCATTGTACGCAAAATAATTAAAATTCCTTAAAATCAGATGTATCCTTGTATTATACTCAAAAAAATCAACACTAGTAAGTTAAAATAGAAATTCTGACAGCCCACACATCACCTCCTCTGGAAATTCTTAACTCTTGAATTCTTTACTTTCTGATAGTGTATATCACGGTTTGTAATACTCTACTTGCATGGTTATTTGATAATTAGATGACCTGTAGCTTCACCCAGAGCAAAACCGTATGTAATTTTGCATGTAAACAGGTACTCATTTGTTGACTGAATGAATGAGCTTGGTATTCTTAGAGAGCAGCTTCTCTCCATTGACTTAAATGCCCATCTGTCTAGTTTATGCATTTCTCTAAGAGATTACTACAGCTGACACAGTTAGAGCCAACTTCTCCAAGTTCATGTATGCCATCGTGAGACACTGAGGGCAGATGAGCACGCACGTCTGAACCACCCCACCTGCTGTGCCCTCGAGGGGGTGGGGAAGCAGGCAGCTCCCCTGACATCTGACTCTTCCATCTTGATACTCACAGTTTTTAGCCACCAGATGTTTAGACTCCTTCTTTATGTTTTAACCAGAATTTTAACAAATTTGGTCAAAAGTTATTTTCAGTATAAATTGCATTAACCAAATTTAGTCCTTTGGTCAATTTTTTATAACCATTTTTTGCTTCATTACTTATTTTCCATTGGGATTCATTTTTTCCATGCAAATTTTATAGCAAGGAAATGTTTTACTAAGGAATATTTTTGTTCAAATCACATTTTAATTCTTCTCTCATTAAATACTTTCTTTTGTGATCATTATTGCTCTATATCAAGTTTTTCTAGAGGATAAATTTGGCAAATTATATCTCACCCAGAAAACTCAGTTCTTAAATTTTAGTTAATATTCACTTTGTCACCTTACACTTTGTGTAGTTTTTTTATTCACTCAGTTTTATTAGTTGGAGCTGATTATTTTAATGATAATAATCATTATGAAATGGGTTAAAAACAACTCATTTGTAATCCTGTTTCTGTAGAGTGAATATTAAGGCCAAGTACGCAATAGGGTCTATTTGTTTGTCTAAAAGGTCAAAATGTCCTTGGGTGCAAAACAGGGGCCTGGCAGGTTAACTCTGACACTGAGTAAGGCCTGCTGAATTGGATCTGTGGCAGCTGCCACCCTTATTAGGGAAGTTCACTCAGGTTTGGCTAGTGGTTCCTTTACACAGTACACCAACTTTGAACTCAGTGCCCTCGAAAAGGCATCAGTCATGGAAATGCACAAAACACAAGGTGACTGGACACTAGAATACATTGTTCTGAGCAGCTTAACTCTCTACCAACCTGGCTATAGATTTCAGATGCCCTCTTGGCTCGAAGCATGTCTGGAATGTCCATACTCACTTGCATCCCTTTTCCTTTGATTTCGTTTTCCAAATCTTTCTTATATTCTATCTAAAAAAAAAAAAAAAACAGAAAATTATCTTCAGAGCTTTACTTAGTCTTCCATAACAATGTAGATATTTTTGTGTTTCGATCTTAAAGCCGTATGTATGGAAATAACATTTTATACTCTTTCTACATACAATTCAATGTGTTTGCTTTAAACTTAGTACATCATTTGTTTCTCACCTGGCTGGCCATTTCAGATGCTTTCTTGGCTCTCTGGATATCAAGAGTGTCTGTGCTCACCTGCATGCCCTTCCCTTTAATTTCAGTCTCCAGATCTCTTTTATAGTCTTTCTACAGAAAATAAAACATGCAATTAGGGCTCAAAAAACTTGATGTCATTTCAATGTCAGAATCATGACTTTTGGAGATATACTGGGCCTTTATTTCTATAGAACCACAGAGTTTTAACTTATGGTAGAAACATGACTTGGAACGACTTATACGCAATCAGGAGGCTTTCTTCTACTCACCTGAATTAAGAAAGAAAATATAGTCAATCCAGGGGAAATTTTATATTTCAAATGATAAAAAGATGATAGATTATATGTGAATATATCACTCAGTTAATGAATATCAATAGAATGGGATTGTAAAATCACTGTGACGAACAATCGCTGGTTGCTTCCCTGAAACCTGACCCCTCTTTTCCCGTCTTTAGTTGCCTGACTTAACCACCGCTCCCCAATTCTAAGCCACTCCGCTTGGATGAGACTGAGCAGATGCATGGGCCCTGGGGGATCTAAACCAATCATTATAGCCTATCCCTGGCTCTTCATGACTGGTTCAGGGATGGTGCATTCTTTTTCCGTACAAGATTTCAGAAGACATTTTCTTTCCTTCTGGACATGAAGGAACTAGCCCCAGGAGCTGCCAGATGCTCCTTTGCAAACAGAAGAAGGTCTAAGAATTGAGAGATAGAAACTGAAATTGAATTATATTGTTTGAGTCCTAGATCAAGATATATCTAAGAATTCTTCTGCTGTTTGGTACAAGAACAATAAAATATCTGTTTTGTCGAGCTAGCTCCAGTTGGATTACGTATTACTTCCAAAATAACAAAATGGCATGCACAAACATCTTAAGATACTCTGATCATACTTTAAAACTAATGATTCTAAAATTCAGTATGCTGTACACTTATAATTGTGCATTTTTCTGGATGCATTTCTGTAATTATATTTCTTTTAAACCAGTTATTTCCCATTGTATTGTCATATTCTTGATTTGTAGAAAACTGTTTTAAAGTAAATATTGTCTTGCCTATTTATGATTTATGATTTCTAAATTTAGAGAAGTTGTAAATAAAAACCTCAAACTCGGAGAAATATATTTTTCCTATCTTCCACTCATAAATCTGCCTATTTTCACTCGCATAGAGTCTCAGTTTCACTGTTCTGAATAAGAGTTCAAGTAATAGTGTTTAAATGTCAAAAGAATAACATTAAATTATTGCTATGTCTAAAAAAGCTCTAAGTTTTTAGTAAACTTCTTAAGATCCCAAAACAAAACACTTCATTTGACGGACAATATGGGCAAGAACTGAGTCACTAGTTACAGACAGCCACCAAGGTCGCATGGTAGAAGGTGCATCCTTTAATTTTCCAATAGGAATCTTCAAATCTAAAAGAGTCTTCAAGCCCATAAATAGACTACACAGGACACTAGTTACATCAGTTATTTATTGATGCATACTAAAATACCCTAAACCAGAAGGCTTAAGAAAATACGATAACATTTACATCGCAAGAGGGCACTTCCTTTCAGAGCCTCTGCCTCTGACTCATGTTGATTATTTTCCCACTGACTAAAGAAAAACACACGGATGAGCCCTTAGCGCCTGGATGGTTTGGTTGGGGGGGGATTGTTCATCCATATATGGCAACAATATACCACACTGACTTGGAAAAATAAACTTGGTACTATGGCAATGTCCCAAACTCTCATTGAGAAGGATTTGAGAACCTGTCATTTGGGCAAAATGGGACATGCAATGATTATATGCAACTCAGACCTTTGAACTGGAAAGATAACTACATCTGGGCTATGTGTAACCATAATACAGCTGACTCCTCTAGGCCTGTTTTTCCCCTAGGTTCTTAATAACTAAATATGTATTATTTTCCTTTTATACAATCCCAAGATATACAAAGAAATCTAAGTCAGTATATCATCAAATAAAATAATCTATTACCTACTAAAGAAAGATATGACATAACAGTAATTATGTCATAGAAGCCTGTTCTTAGGTAACAGTGGGAAATACAAAATTTCGGTTCTTTCCACATTCTTGTCTCCAGGAAAAGGATGCTTTCTTTTGGCTTCAATTCTCAGACCTATGAGGATGACTTTGAAAACTTTTCTGCAGCCCTGAATTATCCTCGCCCCATATTCTAGTCTAGTACCTTGAACTAGCATTGGATGTCGCCCCTCCTCCAAAAACAAAAATTTCAGAGAATTCTGAGTAGTGATTTGATAGTTACTGGATAGTTAGTTACTTGAAGTCCTAGGAGGTGACCATAAGAAAGTACTATTAAATTTAAGAAATGAACAACAAGAAAAAAGCACAAGGAAGAACCAAACACGCAAAGGCCATGAGAAAGACTTTCAGGGAGTCACCAGAGCTGTACAGAGACCCTAAAACCTGTGAGGGCACAAACTGGAAGTCTGTGAGGCTTTTTCAAAGGAGAAAGAACCAACCATGAGAAAGACGTTCAGGGAGTCACCAGAGCTGTACGGAGACCCTAAAGCCTGTGAGGGCACAAACTGGAAGCCTGTGAGGCTGGAGCACGATAAACAAGGGAAGCAGGGTGCAGGGTGAGGATGGACAGGAGGGGGAGCTAGAATGCCAAAGCAAGGAGTCTGACCTAATGCTGGACACGACTGGAACCCGCTGAAAAGTTTTAGGCAGGGAGAGAAACATAATTCTTTAAGGATGCTTCTGGTTGGTGCGCAGAGAATGGATACTAAGGGACAAAATTCTGATAGGAATCCACTGAATAATCTAGGTGGCAGAGATGGTAGCTTGGGCTCGGGTGTGGAGAAGAGGATGGCTTTAGAAAACTATTATGGGATGGAGGCAATAAAACTTTCTGACAAGTGGAATCAAAGCAACTTCTGTGATTTCACTAATGCCATTTGCTAAGAAGGAGGTCGAAGAGAGAAGCAGATCTGAGGAAAAAGTAAAGGTTCTGGTTTGGGGATGTGATGCTGAGTCCCTGTAATTATACATTGTATATGTCATTTACACGTAGTAATACCTGTGAGACATCAAAAGGTAAGTGGTTGCATGTTCACATCCATGTTATATAACACTGAATTTTTCTAAAACAATGAGAAAGAACTACATGAAGTGACACAAAAAAGGGACTGTAATATTGAGGGAAAACAAGCACAGAACAAAGTACACAGTATTTCAGTTTTTTAAGACTGCACGTGTACAAATGTATGCTTATCCGTAGATACATAAATATATATGTGGAAGGCTCTACAACAAATTTATAACAATGGTTACCTTCTGTGGGGAGAAAAGAATTACAGGTAGGGTAACAGGAGGTTTTTAAGACTTGTTTAGCATGTATCTCTCCTCTGCCGTTTCTAAATGAAACCCCTATTGGTCAAGAATTCTATGCCACCCCCAGTTTCTCAATGTAAATGCATGAGGGCCATCCCACCCCCTGGTCAAGTACCAAACCCGGTGATGTGGGCAGGTCCCCACACACCAGTAACTCCCCTGGCAGTTAGGCAGCTACTTCCACCCTCCAGATACCCAGAGTGGGAGTCAACCCTGAGCCAGCTCTTGTGACTGCAAGTGACACTTTATAGCTCTTGGAGCTGCCCCGCTGAAGCATCCCCATAATCAGCCTGGACGTAAGGGAGCAGCAACCCTTAACCAGCACCCCACTTTCTCTTTGCATATGCTTCTTATAAAATCATCTCTTTCCAAATACTCTCCACTCCACTGACCCTTTTATAGTCTTGAAAGTTTGGGTGTAACTCCAAGGGGTATGAAACCAATTCTGGGGTACTTCCTTTGAAAAACACATCTATAGTCTAACTCCTACAAGTTTGTTATCTGACATTTATGATATCATAGCATCTAAGTCCAAACCTCTGAATTAACACCCTGTCACTACCCGTATTACATGAAGAGGAAATGGTGTTAGACAAATGAACGTGGTCATTGAGGATTTGTAACACTTCAAACCCCCGGGCCTACTCCGGAGAAATGGCAGGCATGGCGATGAGGCCAACAGACAATATTTTGAGAACATGCAACCAAATCACACAGACATGGCTATCGATGTCACATTAGGGTCTTCATATGTGATTTTCAAGTTCTGCTCAGAACGTTGGAAACACAGAAATGTCAAATCACACGTGATCCATCCTTAAAGAAAAAGTAGTATGAAAACATTTATCATGGCCTAGATTAACATGAAATTTGTTGTCTTATGGTATAAGGGGTGTATGTTTATGCACACGTATGTGTGTTATATTAAAATGCTCTTCCCAAAGTTTTCTCTGATATTTTTAAAGGAACTGAGCAAAGCAGAAACTGTAAATTTTCAAATAAGCATAATGATTTGAAATGCCTTCCAATCCAAACTGCTCAGCTAATCACAGAAAGCTTTGGAAAATGCCATTATTATTAGCAACAATCAGGTTACTAATACGACTTGTTAGGCTCCAAAGTGTGAATCTCAAGGTCTGCACCACTTACTCTACTAACCTGGGACGTTATCTCCGAGGCTTTTCTGGCATGTTGTATTTCAAGGGTGTCAATGCCAACTTGCATTCCTTTCCCTCTAATCTCTAACTCCAGGTCTTTCTTGTATTCTTTCTGTAAAATAACAACACTTTACAACATTCAGACACTTAGGGGACAAACATATATCTGCATTCAATGATACCAAATAGTTGCTAAACGTATTTAATAAAGAAAAGAAGAAGAAAAAAATCACAGCTTACTCTGTGCTGTGAATGATCATTGAGAACTAAATTTTCTAAACTGCTTATAAGAACTACAATCATTATTCTCACTACAGAAAAGTATATGAAACTGAATACTTTTACTACAATTGCCAGGTGAGAATCCACTACAATTATCGTGGGGTCTGGAGGACAGGCAGGCAGGTCTGAGTGAGTGGATGTTGTGGAAAGGACACTGGCTTCGACAGCTTGGCAGCTGTGTGACACTGGGAATGTTTCTTAACCGTCCTGGTTTACTGATCTGCACAACGGGGATTATTCCTCGTGCAGGGTCACTGTGAAGTGTGGTAACTAACTGGAAACTTCTGCTCTGTCACTGCTGTGCCCATACATTAAGACCCGATTTATTGCTGCTCCTGCCACCATCCTGCCATTCAACTGCATCTGCCCGGGCTCTGCCATTGAGAGTTCGAGACCATTTTTCCAAATTACTGACAAATGATTATAAGAGCTGCCTGTGAATGTGTAATGGACATGTCACCATAATAGAAAAACTTGTAGAAAGTTTCTAACGTAGAAATGTATAATGACAATGTCAGCCAAAGGTCACAGTGAACATCCGTTGTTTTTGCCTGACCAGCATTCATTCCTCCTCCTTCTGGCAAAGAGTTCCATCAGTTTCTTTTCAGGAATTATCTCTAACCCTCTCAAGCCATACACTTTGAGTGGGTTGATTTCTCCTCTTTGCACTTGCATTTTTAAGTCCACTAAAATGCGTTTAGTGGTTCCTTTAATTTACTTGAAGAGCATGAATATGGTCAAAGATAAATGTAAATTTTCTTAATTACACATAACAACTTAGAATATTTCATAATTAAAACATGGTTAAACTACCTAGGAAGTTAACTACACAAATGGGTGACCAGGGGAACCATCCCAGGTCATTACACCCTCCTGCCCCTAGACACAGTGGTTGAGTCAGGTAAGGACACAGGACAGAAGGGGATTCAATGAGATTCCATCTTTGGACTTAAATTACAACTATAAGAGAACAGATGCTCACTTCCCACTGAGATTACTCACCACAGAGACGAGCCATCTTGTCCCCATGAGGGGCTTTTACTCAGAGATAGCCACCCAAGAGTGAAGCAACAAAGAACGTAACAGAACAAAGAAACGACGAAGAGAGACATCATTTGAATTCCAACCTGAAGGAAACTTGATTTGGGGACTTCTCCAGTCATAAACCAAAACATTTCCTTTGTTGCTTAACCCAGTTTGAGTGGGGTTTCTATCCTTTGCAATCTGACTAATAGGGTCATCATCATTATCATCACTATAATTTATTAACAAATGGGTATGAAGCTTTGAATTTTTTCACTGCTAAATTCATCTAGATTCCCCTCAAAACACAGTACCATTATCTGATATCAATGTAATGACATAAGACAATAGTTAAAGGACTGAAAGCATTTTGGAGGCACTTCATTCCTATAAATGTCATGTAAAGTGAGGAGTGGCCACTTTCTCATCCTAGAGAGATTTAACTAAACCCATGCCACGCTCTGGGCAAGGACGGGAAACCCGATTGGGTTGTGAGCAGCGAACCTCTAATGCTGCAGTTACCGACAGACCATGATGACACAGCTTCTTAACATTCTGCCCTTTACTTGCTTAAAAGATAAAGTTACATTTCACAAACTTATTTTGGTTTATAACATAGATTTGTCTCTAAAAACGGGGAAATGTCATTTTCCTCATATCACATTAAAAAGAAAAATGAGCACCACTTTTTAAAATTAATTGATTGGGAAAAGACTACCAGGATGTAGCTACCCATAATCATCTTACACATAAAAGTTGTGAAATATATCTTGTAGGCATATTTTATCTATAAAATATCTATTGCATTTATATTTGTACCTATTAAAAGACACAAAATCTTGGAGAAAAATTTATAGATTAAAAAATCAGCTAAATATTGACACATTTTTAGTTGTTAAATAAACCTACTCACCTCACTAGCCATTTCAGATGCTCGTTTTGCTCTTTGAATATCAAGAACTTCTGAATTAAGGTCCATTCCTTTCCCTTTTATTTCATTTTCCAAATCTTTTCTATATTCCTTCTGTGAGACAAGAATATTACAATCTGAAATTTACTGAGAAATTCTTTTTTAACTTGTATACTGTTTTACTTATTTTCTAGAAACAGTAGAAAGGAGAAACTATTTTTTAGAAAAAAATGAATCAGACTCTGAGGCATTCCTGCTCTTTATTTCCTACAGAAATTTTCTCTTGTAAACATATTTAGCCCTGGCTGGTGTGGCTCAGTGGACTGAATGCTAGCCTGTGAACCAAAGGGTTGCCAGTTCAATTCCCAATCAGCATACATGCCTGGATTGCAGATCAGGTTCCCAACAGGGGATGTGAGAGAGGCACCACACATTAATATTTCTCTTCCTCTCTTTTTCTTTCCCTTCCCCTCTCTAAAAATAAATAAATAAAATATTTAACAAAATATTTAGAGTAGCTTCCAATATTATCAGTCTTTTCCCTTTTTTCTTCCAATATATTTTGGTACCACATTGGTGCCACATTTTTAAAAAGACTTCCTCAGGCCCTGGCTGGTGTAGCTCAGTGGATTGAGCACAGGCCTGCGAACCAGATGATCGCGGTTCGATTCCCAGTCAGGGCATATGCCTGGGTTGCAGGCCAGTTCCCAGCAGGGGATACACAAGAAGCAACCATACATTGATGTTTCTCTTCCTCTCTCCTTCCCTTCCCCTCTAAAGATAAATAAATAAAATATTTAAAAAAAATAAAAATAAAAAGATTTCCTCCTTTAAATGGTGAGGAAGATCTTAGGAATACATGCTTCTTATCAATTATTTGAAGTATTTCTTTGAAAACTGTCTATAAAATATGAATCATCAAAAGAACACAGCTGAAAAAGAATAGAAAATTACAAAATCAAAAGGATTGGTGTAGCCAAAGTTTTAAAATAAGTTTCAATTTTATTCCAGGACTCATAAAACCAAATAATTTCCTTCAGGTTGATAATATGTAGTTTGAATTTCACCTTTTTTAATATTATATTTTAAATAGATCCAATTGACTTTACTAACACATGTATAACTTGAGTCTTTGGTACTAAGGAATTTCTTGTTTTCTTACTAATTGCATCATCAAAATAATATCTTAACCCAATTTGACTAAGCTGCACTGATGATTAACTTGACAGATGAAAGATGACACTTCCTTTAATGATAAGAAATCAGGTTCTAGTTAATTCTAGGGTTCATTTCATGCTATTTTCTCTTTGTCCAGTATAATTAAATTAGCTGGCCCCCTGCTTAACTAATAGTCTACAAGACATTGTAATGACCTGCATGTAATTTTAGAAAGAGCTCTGGAGTCAAATGACCTGGAGGAGAGTCAAAGCTCTTCCAATAATCTGGCCATGTGACCTTCAAAAGTCTTTAAGTAACTCAGCCTTGATTTCCACATGGGCAAAATAAAAATAAAAATACTATGCTGCCAATGTTAAATGACAATTGAAGAAACAAAATAAAAATGAAGCATAAAATGATACTTTGAACACTCTGAATGGCAACATAAATGTAAAACTATAATAAAATAAAACATGCAAAGACTATTTAAAGCTAAATGCTTACACTTAGAAAGGGAAGTTACACTTTCATTAAGCCCCTAAGAGTGGCTTTTTAAAACTAGACATCTCTATAACTTAATTGAAAGATTCTAAATCAAAGACTTCTAGGCCTTTTTTTCTATCTTGATGTATACATGCTGAATTGATAAATCTGAAAACAAGAAAAGATTCACTCAAAAAGAGGAAATAAAGAAAAAGGCAATGGTGTTATATTAAAGCCACTTATGGATCTCAAAGTAGACCTTACATTCTCATTTGTATGTAAATAATGAAAAGATTCCCCCTTTAAAAATTCAGATAAGTAGTGTATATTTTTTTAAATGGAAGTCAACAAAAGTGGGAAGTTGCCATTTGATTAGCCTTTTACTTCAAAACACTTCATAGGAACAAAAGTGAGAAAAGATAAGGTAGCAGAAAACCTCTTCCATAAATTACATGCCTATTTCAGCCCAACATATATCACAACAGTGAATCACATTAAATGCATAAAAGCAGTTACATGATAAAGGCCAGTTGGCACCTGATTTTTAAGATGATGCATTTTTAAGATGACACTCATTCGTTTCACTGGTTTAAGACATTTCTTTCAGTAATAATTTCTTCAGTTCAAAATTCAGTTGAAATGGAGTTCTTCAATGCGTTTCCTTAATGTAAAGAGACTCTATTTAAACAGAGTTGGAAGAGTTCTGGCTTACTTTGCAGGCATTAAAAAAAAAGGAGGGGGACTTTTAAAGGGATAGATGGTGAAGATAGTATTTTTGTTAGGTATGAGGACCTTAATGCTCAATAATTTAATACACTAATTGTGAGCAAAATGCACTACTACATTTGGGGGAGGGGGTATATTCCGGATGAGAATAAAATAAAAAATTAACACGAGTCCTGTGTTCTGTGTGCTATGTTATTTTCCCCGCTGTACTTCAAACACAAACCACTTATAAATAATGTAATATTTATCCAGACCTTCACACAGATGCACCTTATTTCTGATATCAAATGCCATGAGAATGCTGCAGGGAAGTTTAAGAAAATGCTTGTTCTAAAAGGAAAGTGAAAAACTCTGTTACTAAAGGTCAATGTGAGGGAAAGAGGATGGATTAATATCTGAAACTCGTTGAATTAGTTGAGAATCGTTAACACTTGCAGGATCACTTCTTTAGTTTTCTTTTGCAATATTTAATGGTAGTTATTAGGATCCTACCTCCTTCAGAAGGTTGGTGATGTACTTTGCATGTAAAAATTCTGGAGTCTTGTCTAAATCCATTGACGACCTTCCTTTAATCTCTTTCTCAAAATCCTCCTTGTAAATTCTCTGTTAAATAAGACCACATAATTGTTAAACCAACAAAATACTAGTGACTGTTGAAAAGGTACTTGAACAAGAATCCTCAGAACAAGACTGATATTTTTCTTACATAACTCTACCACCTCAGTCTTCTTACCAGCAGGACAATAACTCCAACTTCATTAAAAACTTTAGAATTCTACCAAACAATGGCAAAATCTTCTTCAAGCACCGGCTCCCTTTGGGAAAGCCTTCTGAGTGAGGCTGCTTGACAGCTCATTGTCTGTGATTGTCTGACATCAGCCCATTTCGGGAGGAGAACCAACAAAGTTAGCTATGTGATGGGATCGCCTGGCTGGTTCACTCAAAAGAGAGTGGATCATCCCCGGGAAGAGAATCTGGCAGCAGAGAAGGCCCTTCCAACCAAAGCGGTATTAATGTTCATGTTTTCATCACCCTTCACACTGTCTGAATTCAGGAAAGACCACTGCTGAAACGTAATGGAGGCAGGAAGGGAAGATTTTCCTTGAATGAGTTGGCATTGAGAATATGCTTCCACCGTCTGTGGAGTTTGATATCAAGCAAGTTACACTGTGAGGAAAATCTTACCTTTAACCTGATAAATCTTCCTTTAGGGGAGCGATCACAGGGAAATGAGACACAGGCAGGGAGAGTGGAGGGCCTAAACCCAAGTCTCCATCGGCCCTGCTGCCACTCAGCTCCCCCTGGGCTATGACGACTCAACCGTTGGAATTACGCATTTGCAAATCTGTAAAAACCCCTGTTTTATGACTATAAATACAGTCTGAATAACAGAAATATCCATCCATGTGAAATATTTGCCAAACAAAACCCAAGATTTTTACCACCTATATATTTTATTCAAATTGCATCACCCAGATGATAAAAATAATTCTGCATGAGATTGTCATTAAGGCAAAATGGAAAGCTTTCCCCAGGTTCATCATGCACTTATTAGAGGGATAAGTCATGTATAAAGAAATCCTCCACAGCACAAGGGGGGAGGAGAGAGCAGATGTCTCCTCATCTACGTCTGTGCTACACAGTGAGCAAATAATCTAGGTATGGCCAGAGAAAAAGCCACAATGGATGTTCTGTAAATACGGAAATTGACAAAACTGATCAGTAAGTTGCACGAAATCGTTCTGAATTAAAGCAGTTACAGACACACCAAAGAACAATGATGAGAAGTTGTCCTATAGGGCTGGATCTAGGACATTTTCAGGCCCAAGATGACTCTTTCAAAAAGTAAAATATGTACGTATTGATATTATTTCAAATATTTCACTTCAAAAAGCCCTTCTCCTCCATAAAAAAATTGTTTTACTAAAATAAGTCATTAAGGAAGGTTGATTATGATGAAACCCAGCCAATATATGACTGAGAGGGGGAAAAAACTCTTTATATGCTTCTTGTTAGGAGAACTCTCTTTGCGAAACAGAAGCCAAACAACTTTTCAAAACCAGATTTAGAGATTTCTTCTAGCAAGCACACTGTATCTGACAATGGAAGAAAGAGAGAGACACATAATTATTGGCTATAACAGAAACATGAGTGGCTGTTTCCCAAGGTCATCAATACTTCATGTTACTCATAGGAGGCTCCCAAAGTAGCTTCCAGTCAAGTTTACCTCTCACAAGTAAACACCGCCTCTTTGTATCTACATCACTGGTCCTGCACTTAACTACATCCTTCATATCACAGTTCATCTAAGATGTTTATATATTTTACTTTTCTAACCTAAAACTTCATACTAAATTGCACAGTATAGATCTTTATAGTGTAAATTTGGTCCAAAAATACTTTTTATAGGAAGATTTCTTTCTCCTCCAGCCTTGCTGAGCTAAAACATGATGCTAAGGCTAAACATCTAACTGCCAATGGCTGTGATTGAAGGGAAGTACGTATTAGTCTCTGCAAAGGACAATTCCTCCCTAGTGACAACACCAGAAATCTGACTAGCAAAATTTGAAAGCCAATGTTAACGAAAGGCCCCACTGTAAGTGAATTCTTGATCATCTGATAACTGCATAACTACAATTACACATCAAAGCTGATTTATACCTGGTGTCAAAACAGCCAACCAACAGCGATGAATTTTGACTGATTTTTTTGTCAGTTCTCAATGTTTAATTTTCCTTCTGTTCTACGGAGCCACAGCAATGGTGAAAGCCCAGTGCTGGTGATCAGGCTTCCCAATCTGCACAAGCAGACGTGCACACAGAATGTGCAGCGCGTTTCCAGTGCCGAGGGCACCTTTGAAGCCCTGTCATCTGCATAGTGGAATTTGTACTTGGGGAAATTCCTCTCTTTTCAGGGTCCGTCCTCACTGGGGAAAAAAGTCATCTGAGCAGTTCATGTAAGTAAAGATAATTTAGTCTACATTGCCCATTGATTCATTGAGAAGCAAATATCTGTATGTTTGGGGGCTTAAGAAGATGTAAAATATTAAAAAGTAATTGTTTTCTCTTCTGCTTGAAAAAAAAGTTAAACAACTTAAGACTATTCAACAAGCCACAATGCCACCTGAGAGCCCTTTCCCGGAGAAGGTGAATTATGGCATCTCAACAAACAGCACATGTGGTGTTTACAAAATTCCTGTGACAGTTTTATTGTCCAGATGTTATCACTTCTCCTGGGTTCCTGTTGTCACCAGAGAATAGAAAAGCTCTTGTCCATGGAGCCTTCCTGGAGAGGGGCACTGGTGGTGTCATTGGCTGACGCCAGCGCCCGTAGTTTCTAACCCGCCCAGGGAATACCGTGCTTGTACTTACAGAACTGGGGTGCGGGCTGCAGACCTAACCTTCTGGGTCTGGCCTCTCCCCCACCCCTCAACCAAACCAGAAACGAAAGAAATTTCACTGGGACAGAGAGCAGAGCCAGTGTGGGGAATATGTGGATGTGACTTAGTGTCATCATAAGTATAGAACGACACTTTCTCTAACTGGGGGAAAAAAAACAAAACTGATGACTTTGCCAGGTCCTAAAACACTGGCATTTCCTGGATATATAATTTCAGGCAAAACAATTACTTTCAGTGGAATCATTACCAATCTAGGGATGTCCACTTGGCATCATTACATTACTTTAAGAGGATTAAATGAGCTGACATAGATAAAGCACTTAGCATATTACTTAGCATAGATTACTTAGTATTGAACAAGTATGGAATAAATGTTAGTTCTACTGTGATTGCCAAAAAAAAAAAAGGTAAATAAGCAATTAGCTCTTCTTTTTCATTTTTTAAAATCTACTCATCAAAGTTTTTACATGGACTCACCTGAAAGTGTCAATTTTATAATCACGGAATGTGGGTGCTGAGAGAGATATTAAGAGTTCACAGGGCCTAAGATCCATATTTGCCAAACAGGAAAAACTAAGGGCCGGGCGATCTAACGACCTGGGAAAGCTGCTTAGATCCAAACTGCAGATCCCCCGGGTCTTCCTGGGCGGTATCCTGGAGACTCACTAAACTTTCTGAGCCTCTTTCCTGAACCCTTTCAAATAATAAACACCAAATACGTGTTGAACAGTTGATAACAAATCAAGGGAGCTCACCTCACTTTGCATTTTTTGAGCCTCCTTTGAAGATTGATATGATGGTGTCTCAACAAATTCCAGCATCGATTTCCCCTTGTTTTTCTCATATTCTTCTTTGTATTTAACCTTCATTGAAAACAAGTATAAAAAAACATAAAGTTCACAAGCCCTTATGCAAATGGAGGAAAGTAAAATAAATGTGTCCCCAATTAATCATCCTCTTTTCTTCTATTTATGTATTTATTAGATTTTATTTACTTATTTTTAAAGAAAGGTGAGGGAAGGGAGAAAGGGAAAGAAACGTCAATGTGAGAGTAAAACATGGATCCGCTGCCTCTCACACATGTCTCCTCGGGGGCGGAACCACAACCCAGGCACGTGCCCTGACCAAGAATAGAACCCGTGACCTTTTGCTTTGCAGGACGAGGCTCCCCACTGAGCCACACAGGTCAGGGCATCATCCTGTTTTCTAAAAAACCACATTATTCTGGCCACTGAGGTTGATCCCTGGGCCCTCTGTAGTTAATGACATACAAAGAAAGTAAAGACATAATATATTTAAAATGTTTTTGAGAAATAACAGCAACTTAGAACTACTAAGTATGCAGTTCTAGCACCTGAATAAAGTATTTAAATAGGTGGGATACACAGCTATATATTATATAGATGGGGTTATAAATGTATACACATACGGCATACATATACAGAAGGATAGAGGAGGGGAGGGCGAGAGAGGCCCCTGTGGTAGCTGATGTGTATCTGTAAATCATGAACAAGAAAGAAGACATAGTTATGATTCTATGTCTACTGAATTGTCTAGTGGCTACTGAATTTTTCTGTAGCCACTGGGTAAAACACACACAGAGCTTTTATGTCATTTCTTTCAGTTTCACATGCATTATTTAATAATATCATGAATTATTTATTTCAATTACAACCAATCTTTAACTTACTTCAGTTTATAAATTGATTGAGATTTTCCATCTATTAACAACAAAAACTAAAACTACATATAAACTGTCAGAGTGGTTGGCTTTTTTAGCAATACAAAAATTACAAAATTACAATCATAGAAAAGTTTTAGCATATGTGCTGCCGAAGCAAGCACAGTATAATTATAGAAAAGTTTTAATCATGATTCATTTCATTCAGAAGTATACTTTCACTTAAATTCTTATGTTTAATAATTATTAATAAAGTTATTTCTTAAGTTATATAATAATGATAATTTAATGACAATTAAATCCAAAAGAAATTTTTCAATACTTAGAAAGCATAACACATTTTTAAATTCCTATTTGTAGGCATATTTCTGTTCCAGAGAAGTATGACAGAGTACCAATGAAAGCATTTGAATAGTATAATATACTACATTAGGATAAAATTTTGTGGAAAAATAAAATTAAAATAAGAATGGAAAGAAAAAATAAAAAGTGTCCATCTCTAGACCTTAAAGGAGAGCCATTTGTGTAACTTTTTTGAAGGTGAATGTCAAAGCATTATCAAATTTATGTTCCACAGGATGCATTTAATAGAGTGATGCAAAATTTGATTTTAGATGTTGGAATGACATACTTTGAAACCACTGAAACACAGAACAAAAAATATATAGATATCAAATTTAAAGTATTCAAAGGAGGAAAATACTTTTTAAAAGTTTGTTTTACAGAGTACACAGAACTTCATAGTTGACAGAAACAATGTAGAATTCACTGGCAAAACAGTTTTCCCATTTTCATAACACAATTGAACTGTGAAATTATAATAAACTTGGTGCCTGGGAAATTAATATTGTAGCACAAAATGACAAATCAGTACACTATAAAAATTGAAATCATCATGAGATTTGATCACCATTTAATTGGCTCATATACTGTAAGTTTTGAATTGTGTGAACTTAGTTATCTCATAAGATACCTTTACATTGAAACACGGTCTAAGTTTCCCAAATTCAATGAATACTGACAAAATAGTGTTTGAGAAGCAACACAGACTTTCTCTGGGTGCATGTGCCTTTCAGTAGCTTCACACTCTTGGTCAGGTGCAGGCAGTGAGGGTCCAGGAAGGGAGGGTGTGTACCTGACTCTGGAGAGTGGCGTTGCCTTTGTGGTGCAGGTGTTCCGCAGCATCGGCATCAAAATGATACGTTCCTTTGTTTTCCTCAAAAAGTTTTCTGTACTCTCGCTAAAACAGAGAACATGAAAATTTCAAATTCATAATAAAAGAGTCTAACTAGAGCAACTGATACTTAAGAATGCAAAGTGAAAAAAACAAGCGAACGAGACCTGCAAAGTTCCCATCTGCAGCCAGCTGGTATTTCTATCAGTGAGATAAACCAAGAATGCAAGAGAGACCAGCTCTAAGTGGTCAGTGTGAGTAGCATATGAAACACTCAAAAGAAGCAGAAGACAATTAGCTGTAAACACAACATAAAAGACAGTCACAACGCTGGGGAGTGGCGATGGAAAAGCCAGGCACAGGACTAGAGCATATGGCCAAGGTGAGCAAAACATAGGCAACTTGTCCTACCCTCATCCTAGAACAGGTAAGTGTGTAATAGTGTCTCCAAGAAGAGGAGAAAAGAAAGGAAAGATGAAGAAAGTTGGAAGCAGAAAGAAAAAAACTGTATACAAGGGCTCAGCCATGAGGGAGACAAATGGTCATAAGGAAACTGAGAGAGTGAGACATGATGCAACTAATTTTCCTAAAAGGAGAGGTTAGGAGGTGTCTAGAAGAAACACTGAAAAATCTGGGTAGAGTTGGTTGAAATTTTAAGGTAAAGAAATTGGATTAAGGCTATTTACACATACAGACAAAAAGGTGAATATGGAAGAGACCAAAATGGGTAAGAATACCAAATTTGGCAACTATAGGTTTTGAAGTAAAATAGTCAGTAATAAGACAAAAATTACTTTATAAGCTTGATCATTGGATATTGGGCACTTGCTTATTTTGCCATATTTGGAAGAGACTTTTAGAGGTAACAGTAATTCTCAGAGACTCAAGTCTGCGGAGACAATCTACCACTGATTGCTCATTAGGCAATAAGGATTTCCGTGACAATGGCCACATTGTGCAGAGTGGGCAGGACTGGAAAGGGAGCAGGAAAGAGCTGCCACAGTGAAACCGACACTGGGTCTCAGCAGATGGCCAGACCTCTGAGAGTGAAATAGGAAGAAGCCCCAGTGCTGAGGATGGAAGGGATGCACACGAGAACCACTATTCCACAGACACAGAGCTATGGTCCCCAGAGGCACGTTCAGGCAATTGGAGCGATGTGTCCCCCACAACTCTAACCAGAGTAAAGTTGAGGAAAAGGCCCCAGAAAGCTCGTGACACGTTCACATACGTTTTGACTGAAGAAAACAAGTTCTAAATTTTGGCTCCTCTGCTAATTAAAAAAGAAAAACAAATCTAAGGATAAAACCATACTTCGAGACTTTATAATTTGACTAGAAGTTATTTTATAATATATGTTCATAAAATAATCATGAATTGAATGTGAGAAGCTAAAACATATTCCATACTGAGTTAAAATCTGGAACTAATAAAGTGTAAGATATTATATCTGAAATAATAATATCCTGAGAAAAGGTCAATAAATACTTTCCCCAAAACAATAATCTATTATGGTTAAAGAATTTCTCAGAAACTCCAATTTTTAAAAAATAAAGTAAAATAAGAAAACAAAACCTACTTGAATGAAGATCTGCAAAAGAACTTCTAATACTTGCTGTTCCTTATATAGTAGTCTCTGTTGCCTCCTAGTGGGAGTTACTCAGAGTAACACACAATATATATTTTTAATTTATGCAGTTATAAAAGAAAACTATAAGCTACTAAGAGCTCAATTTTCCAGGGGTAAATGTTCCCTCAAAAATGTAATTAGTATAGCTCACAAACTCACAAACAGTGATTTCACTCTACACACTACACGTTAAAATTTTTTTAAATATGATTTTAGACCAAAGACACTTAGAGGTCTTTAAAAACAGTCATCTGTTAACAAATTGACAACTAATTCTGGCAGAATGTCCCTTTATTAAATATCTCTTATTCAATATTTTAATAAAATTAAATGGCCTGTATAAATCTACATAATTCCAATTTTCTTTACTTTAAAATTTTTTTAAAAATTTAAAAGGAGGCAATTCTAATGTACAATAAATTTAAGCCAATATATTATTAAACAACTTTAATAAATAGATACTTTGGAGTAATGCATTTTTGAGACTTAAACTTTCGCTCCCTTGAAGTGATCACTAAGTTGCAATTCTATGAGGCAAAATGTCTATAATCTAGGCAAAAGCACCACCTAAAGAAAGATCTAAACTTTATAAATGGTATATAAAATAAATGCAATATATGACTTTGCTGGGTTTTTCCATCATCTGTTGAAAAGATGATGGAAACAACTTAAACTGTGATTTTTCACTATTATTATAAACTAAAGGTTTATTCTTGAAAAGAAATGCTGTCTGAATGTCATGCTTTCTTCCAGCTACCAAATTTTTAAGTTACCACCAAGATGCTTTTATTGGCTTATTAACACACAGATCCTCATGTCCTAAGGAAATTTAACCCAAGTACGGATGAGGAACAGTATGGATAAGGAACAGTCAAGGGCAAAATGCCAGTGCAAGGATCAAAACGGGACCAAGGCCATGGGTGAACTGTGGGAACGGCCCTGCCTGGTTTCAGAAGCTGTAATCCGTCCTGTGTGTCCTGTGTAAGGCTGAGTAAAGGACTTTGGGACCATAAGCCACTTAGGAGACAAAGCTTATCTTCCTTGTAGGGGCACCATCTCTGCCCCTTTTTCTTCACCCTGCTTGGCCCCGAGCAGATGACTGGTTAGCCAATGACAGGTAAGATTCCTCAAAAGAGAGAAGACCTAAGACAGGTACGGTCTCGAAGGTGCCCTCAGGGAAGGACTTGGGGGCTATAGAAAAAGAGGGTGATGGACCCTCACCCCTCAGCTTTGACAAAGCCTGAGTCCTCATTCTGTCTGCTGAAGTCTCCTAATCTCTCAGCTGCCTTACTTCCCCTGCCTGATTTCAGCCTGAAACAATGCTGGAGGTGGGTGCGGCCCTGTGCTGGAAAGGACAGTTTCCCTAGGATGACCAGGCCTAAGAACGAATATGTAAAATCCTTTGAAACCTACATTGCTAATACCCTCACTTTAAATGATAAGGATCCTAGCAGGAAGTGAGTTTGCTCCCCAAAGTTTTATGGCCCTTTAACTATCTGACCCTGACTCAGAATAAGCCCTCAGAGTTCTTTGAATATTATCTATTGTTTAATCATTTCTGCCTGACAATAATTGATGAGCTTTATGTATATACCATTTTGCTATGCAAATTGAAGCCAATAAAAGGCCTGTCAAGGCAAGAGTTGAGGCCTCTCATTGTGACAGGGTGGCTGAGGCACTCCGAGATTTTTTCTCCTCTTGAGAGAGAAGCTGCATCGTCCCCTTTCCTCCACAGGACTCAGTAGTCCGTGTGAATTTGTCCCGTCTCATCAATAACGCCGCAGACCCCAGGAGCTGAGATCCGCGCCAGTGAACAAAGCAGATCAGAGGATAGACACGTACTGAATGGAGAAGCCTGACTATGAGTCCTGAAGAAACACCTGACCCCGAGACAGAGACACTCAAGGGGCAGAGGAGTGTGTGCAGGGTGCACAGGCGGGTGGGCGCCGCCGGGGCAGCAGGGTGGCGGGGTTAAGTGGCCTGGATGGAGCCTGATTCTGGGCCTGACCACCCTCTCACTTTCACTCTCTGCTCAACAGACTGGACAGAACGGCAGGCTGCTTTTCGTCCAAAGAACAGTGGTAAAATGAATTATCTCACTTAGAACTTTCTAACAGTGTGAATTGCTTATGTGCATAGTGCATCGAAAGAAGGACAGCAGCAGTGGTGCAGAGGAAAGGAGGGTCACGACATAATGGGCACAAGTTTTGATATATCAAAGCCAAGGGTAGATATTTCAAACCTGCGCCGAAGCCGTATCTCCTTATGTGATAGTTTAGGAACCAGGTTTGGATTGCAGGTGCTTTACCCCATGGTTATGGGGGCCCACCTCCTGAAGACAACTCTCTTCACGTTTCCACATTACTTGCCCAACACACTTTTCCATCTGATCTGTACGTGGCCCAAAGCAGGTATTCAATAAATTTGGATAATTTAGAATGAGTAGTTATTAAAATTGGCACAGAAATAACCTGAGGTCAAATTAGAGTTCATTACCACCATAGGGCGTTCTGAGATGCAGAAAATGGAGGGACAGGTGAGCCAGAGCATCAGTGACATCACTAAGTGACACAGTGGCCAGGAGGTGAGTTCTAATGGAATGACCCACTCAGTAGTGTATTCGAACATTTTCAACAGGACATAAAGAAATTGCCCTCCCCGCCTAGTAACACTGAAGAAGACAGGGGAACCTTGGCACGACTAAAAGTATAGTGTCAATGTAAACATTTCTAGCACTTATTTTAAGAGAAAACACAAATTAGACTAAGACAATTTTTTTATGTTACAGAGGCCTAGTAAATACCAGGCACTCTCCCCTGGCCTGCGTAACATAAAAGATCTCTGACTTAAGAGCCTGAACTGAGTTCTAAAGCCTTGAACCGGATACAGAAGAAGAAAGGGAAAGAAGAAAGGCAGAATGGACACTCACCCAAACACTTTGAAGTGTAGTTGTTCAAAAAGAAAACTGGCATTTAAAAGATGTTAAAGAGTTAGTAAAAAAAAAAACTTTTGTAAAGCAGCAGCTTGGGTGGGACATAAGACTAACTTCCAACAAGTTAGTTCTTCGGGGAGGACTGCCACCCAGGCACACCTAAGGAAGCAGGGGCACCCAACGGCACTGCAGGCATAGTGGCTGGAGGGAGCCGCACGGCATCTACGGCTGCCAGCAAACACTTACTCCACTGAGCATTTTGCTGACTTTCAAAGCATGGTCTAAAAACAAGGTTGGGAGATCTGAAACTGGATCGTGCATATTTTCGATGTCTTTCTTGTACTTCACCTAAGAAAATAACATGGAACAAAATACTATCTAGGAGGAGGAAATATGCTTAGGCATTACTGCCAATTATTAAATTTAACACACCATGAAGTACTAGTTAGTGGTAAACTGAAAGATGAATTTGCAAATAACCACTAGATGGTGCTCATTCACTATTGAATGCGTTTTAAAAAGTTATTTCTAGGGACTTGAAAATATTTTGATAATTACTTTTATTGTTTACATATTCAAAAAGGGCGATGTTAGCAGAATTGAGTAATTTAACAAAAAAATTCTGCTTCCAAAACAAATGGAAATTACTACTGTATTTTGATTTGCTTGGTGACAATTTGGGAGCTTGTGCTATTATTCATGCTATTGCCGTGTAGACTGTTTTTAACCAACTGGTTTGGAAATATAATAATATCAGTACTTATAATTATAAAACATTAATAATAGAAAATACACTGAGCATTTAATATGTGCCAAACACTTTTCTAAACACTTTGTTATCTTTAGAAAAATGCCAACGCTTTTCTAAAGGCTCCATAACATTCCCTAGCAGGTAGGTACAATACTTGAAGTAGCTCCCATTTTACAGACGAGGAAACTGAGACACAGGCAATCTGATTCCAAACCTTGTGTTTTCA
The DNA here is from genome assembly GCF_014824575.4 of Sturnira hondurensis. NCBI lineage: Eukaryota > Metazoa > Chordata > Mammalia > Chiroptera > Phyllostomidae > Sturnira > Sturnira hondurensis. The sequence goes on from NW_028082537.1 coordinate 708,098, forward strand.
ACACTGTGCTTTAGGTTCCTTTATGGATACTCCAACTCTATTTGCTTTACATTTTTATCCACGTACAAAAAAAAAAAAAAGAAGAGACAGAAACAGAAATCATTCTAACACTCCAAATGATCCTAAACACTAGAAACACCCATCCCAATTTCTGGTGACAAACAGAAGTTGGCTAATGAATACAAATATCAATACCTTCTAAAAATTAAGAAAAGTAAGATATAAGTCCCAGGATGTGACAGAAGTTGAAATCTTTAAATGAACAAAGCAATACTTCAATTATAATTCATCTTAATACTTGAAAAGGTACTCTATACATCCTGCAACAATAGCAAAGTGATCCATTTTTTCCATGTTTGCTTTTATGCTCTGAATAATTCTAATAAAAATTTAAGGCATCTCTTCTTGTACATCGAAACTTGGTTAGTTTTAAACACATCAAATAAAAACAAATCTTGTGAAGAAGTATCACATCATTTACATAATGGGAAAGAAAGAAATTGTAAGTCATCACAGGTACAATATCTGAAAATTTCTTTATGATGAACCACCATGTACCAGGCAGCACTCTACAATAAGCTTCATTTTGTGGGTATTGTATGAGTTAACTATTGTCATAACCATGATATATATTATACAGTACTTTTCTGCAAAACTGTAACCTACTTGTACTCATGACCAGATATAATAGTTTTATTAGCAATATTATTCTTATTTATCAGCTAATTAGTAACTATTAATAGTAAATTACAATAATACATTTCTCTAAAAAAAGCTTCAGAAACATATATTTCAGTGTTTTCAACTAAAACTGCTTGAAAATTACATGATTTTGTTTAATTACAACACAGCCAATTTGGAGGAACCAAGAATCAAAAGATACTGACAATGATTTCTATGAATTACAAGTTATGAGACACGTAATAACTTACATTACTTGCCAGTTCAGCGGCAAGCTGACTTTGCTTAAAAGAGACACTTTCAAGGGGATTGTAGTGATGTTTCTTATCCTTCATTTCATTATCAAATTTTTCTTTGTATTTAATCTGTCATGAAAAAAAGAAACAGGATAAATTTAGTACCACATTTATTTTAAGCTTTTGAAATAACACATTTGATTTGTAATTAGATCAGATAAAAGCCACCCTAAAAACAAATGATAGAAAAGTTTAAAATTCTTGGTATTTTTTACCCATATAAAGTTTAATTAGGCATAATTTTCTTTATTAAAAAACAACCTCTACTTGAACATTGACCATAAATGCAATTAAGCATGAACTCAAATCCTATTAACAAGAATTATGCCCTAAAATCTCAGGATTTTAAAATGCGACTTTCCTTTTCTGCATTCCTATAATCTATGATTAATTAGAAATTTAGATTATAAATGAATTAGTTTTCCACATTTAGAAAAGAGATCCTAAGCCCCAGAATTTGAATATTAATTTTCCTGAGGGAATTATTCCAAATACAGGACATGCTTTGTACCATGGTTTTTCTCATCATTTCCCATTTGTTCAAAAATTCATATTTAGGGACTATATTTTCTGAAGCATACTGGGTCTAATTAATGTTATTTTTTTTTGTTCTTCTGCTTTAACTCCACAGTTGTGTTCCAGAAAAATTATTTCTAACATTGATTCTAAATTATTTTTCTCCTTTTAAAAAAGTAATCTTAAGGCAACCAAATAAAGGATTATCAAGTTATCCTATAGAACTCTATTTTTCTCCATAGAGAAATATGTGAATATACACTCTGTTAACTAACTAGAATACAAAGTTCTTCACCAAAACTGAACAAATAAACAAAAAACTAACCTCTCAAACCTCACACCCTCTGAGACCTGTAGCCAGGAAAAGTTACACAGACTTGAAAAGCAAAAGTAGGCTCTTTTGCTCTCTTATATTTTTTACAATTTTGTAATTTTTATGTTTTGTTTTCTTACAACATTCTCATAATGTACCTTTATTCATAAATATTAAGATTGTGCCTTAAAGAAGTTTTTATTAAAAAGCAATTTGTGGGTGGCTATTTATTTATTTTCCCTCTCTCTTTCTTTGGGGGGTGTGGGTGGGAGTGAGAATGGCTATTTAATTGAATGTGTATTGGGTGATGGTCTCCCTCAGGGACACATGTCTGGAAACTATGGGAGAGAGCTAATGAAATTTTTGGTGAAAATACATTTGGAAAATATTTCAAGATGGTTTACAGGAAATATTTTCTCTCGTGGTTCCATCTGCTAATAATAAATTTCTGATATTCATATTACATTATAAATTCAAGCAAAACCTCATTTATTCTAATTATTTGATGAGGTCTCTCAAACACAAGAAAAATTCTGATTTAACAAAATTATTTTATGTCTTGAAATCAAGACAGTACCACCAATGGAATAAATTTAGAACTTGTTCACTATTTTCCACAGTAACTGGCACCAAAGCAAAGATTTTCCCTACCTGGCCCTTCCCTAAACACACAATTCCACAGCCTTTGCACACTCTATGTCCCTGTGCTAGGGAACCACACAAGATATTTTAATTGGTGTTGTCTCTAGCTTTTTGGTGCTGAAAAGCTGTTCACTGGACAATGGTGGTGAGCTGTCTTAATTGACTTCTGCTTGAACGGAACTCCTGACTTAGTCAGACTTACCAACACACACCACTTACTGAGTAAACAGGCTGACTGATGGCTACTGTGCCTTGAACTCTCTCGGCTGGTAGCTATTGAACTAAACAACTGACCCTGCTATGCACTATGGGCTTGCATCAGGCTTTCTTTCAGTTATTCATATTCTCCACCCCAGGCACCATGAGTGTCTTAGTCATGTATTAGCTGAACTGCAAACATAGGTTACACAGCCCCCGTGCTCACAGAGCCCAGCATTCTGTCTTCGTGCCCTTCTGTCCCAACAGGATTACACTATGAGCAGAGGCGGCACCGAAGGGGGTGTTACTTGGAAATAAACCTGACAGATTTTCATCTTTCATCAAATCTGGCACTCGCTCCCCCCAAGTAAAGGTGTATTTCTGAAAAGCAATAATCAATCTAAGTTACAATGATTCTTTCCTTCCTCTACTCATTAAACATTGAGCCTGTGTTGAGTTCCTACTATGAGGCTGGGAACAGTGATATGACCCAGACACACACTCTGTCAAGACTGGAGTCAGTAATCTCTTTCAAAAGCAAATCTGATTGAATCACACACTTAAAAATGGCTCAGAAGTGAGCGCCAGCATTGCTGCCTCTGTTGGGTGTATTGTAAGCTGGCTAAGAGTCAGCTGAGTCTGTCCCTAATCCTGTTTACGCTAGTTGTGCTTAATTCAATTTAATATTAGGAACACTGGCAAATTCACTGTAAAAAGAGTATTATTATTTCTACGAACACAGTTATTTCTCTGAAAGAGTTCATGAAGGCAATTCCCTACAAAGAAACTGTTGTCAAATTATGAGTAGTCAAGACAACCAGAAAAGTTGGCAGGGGGATATAAAAAATCTAGAAGGTTCTAGAACTCAGATAGATTAGCAATATATCTTTAACAAAATGTCTTTCAAAATACAAATCATAGACAATGCAATGGGAATATGATTTGCAAGAAAAACAACACAAAACTCTAAACAAGATTCATTCGCCAGGAAAAACACTTGTTGCTACACCAAAAAGTTGGTGAATAAATAAACACACATGGTTTCTGTGTTAAAAGAAAATGTTAAAATATCTTTGTGATAGATTTTAATGAGAACTTTACATCTGAAGATTTCTACCACTATTATACATTAGGCTATACACCTTAAAATTTGAATTTTAAAATGCTGTCTAACCTTTTCAGGTTATTTCTGAAATAGTTATAGTGTGAGGTTAATTACTTAAAGAATATCTGTCATTTATATCCTTATAATGAATGTAATGATGAGTAAAGTATTGTGAAATTTATCTTACTCTAACCTTCAGCACTCTGCGTGATTGATTCAAAGGTGCCTAAGAAAGAAAAATGCAAGAATATCCCTTATTAATTAACCACCAAGTAAAATAACTGCATTACATTAAAAAATACCTTTACCAGACACTGACACCCAACTATTTCTTACATCTTTCTGTAAGGTTTGCACATAAGTTAACTAAGAAAATAGCCAAATGATTAAATGGCTTCTGTCACTCACCTTCTGACTGGTACACTCACAAATGATATATGTAGGCACCCAACATTCTCTCCTATTTTCAACCCACAATTCACACAGCTGAGTGTCTACCTCTCCGTGAACACTCACATCTCCCAAGGGACCATGGCAACGCTTTCCCTGGATTGTAACTGGTGACTGGAACATGGAACAAAGGATTTCCAGTTTTAAGACCACTTGAGACGGAAAAAGGTGTTGGGTGACTCTGCTGTGGTTTTAAGGCACAATGTCACCTCTTACACCCAAGTCAGTTATTTTGGAAACAAATAAAAGTTACACCTATGACTGATTTTATTTAATTGATGAATATCATACCTAATCGTCCTGATGTCTACCATTTTTTTAAATAAGAGAGTTTAATTTAATATTTAACTCCTAGGTTTTATTTTTAAAAAATTTAACAGATTAGCAGGATGTTCAGAGGCCCACACTTGGTGAAACACTGGAACCATTAAACTACAAGGACATAAGTTAAGGTAGTCCCTCACTGCTGCATCCGGACAGGGCAGTGTTTCAACACACCGGAGAGGACTCCTGCTCCCAGGGGTTCAAAGCTTTCACCACAAGGGGAGCCAGGCTGCACGGCAACACTCACAGCTCAGATTTGCAAGGAGCCAGAAAAGGCAGAAATAAAGCAGAGGCTGAACAAAAGCTTTTCATTATGGCTGTAGAAAAAAATGTTTGAAAAGAAATGGACAATTTATAACCATACCTTAATTAGCAGTGAAAATGAAAAGGACACAAACAGCACAATGACACATATCTATAGGAATCAGTTCCTTCTAATTCTGGATAAAACTGAACTAAGTTTTGTCAAGCAAGAGAGTAAAAGTTTTATGTAAAACTAACTATAATCAGTAATATTTTTTAAGTCTGAATTTAAGACAAAATGTTATCTCTACTCTCATTTTCATAACCAACTAATATCTTACTCACTTGACACCAAATGTGGATGACCTAGAGAAATCTGTTTAATCAGTCTACACATCTTTATTGAACTCCTAATCTGTGCTATTTTATAATGGTGGACTAAGTGCATATAACCCTGTCCCCACAGATCCTTCTGTGAGGTAAATGAAGTAGATATTTAAAACGTGCATGTATGCATGCATGAATGTTACACTGGGTTAAGAACTATAAAGAAAAATAAGCGAGAGAGCTATGCAATTTAAATGGGTAAATCAAGGACATGACATTTAAGCCAGTGCTTGGTTGTAAAGTTGGTGGACAGAGTACTTGCGAGGAAAGGAGAGTGACACGTTCTCTGAATGAATTAATATCCCTTACAATTTAAAAACAATGCTTACTTTTAAATTTAAACACTAATCTAATATGTAATTTTTAGGTTTAAAACACCTTATTGATAAATCAAATGAAATTTTAGAATACTATTACAAATACAAAAGTTTTCCTTGATATTATAAAACTAAAGAATCCCATTTGTTATATAGATAAATTTCAAGAAATAAATTCAGATGATATATGAATATGTTACCAAATCAACCCCTCTTAGAATTTTTTTAAGATGATAACTTCAACAGTTATTATACTTACATTTGAGATACTTGTGAATACACCAATCTCTTTATCATGTAATTTACTTTGCTTTTTTTACTAATTTTCTTTTAGTTCTTTGACCATAATTTTATGTCTCTCCTAAATTTTAAAAAAGGCAACATCACAACTGTGCAAGCTAAACTACTGTACAAGTTAACATGGGAAGGGTTTTGTACGTATTTCCATTGCCTTTTCTGGGTCCAGTCCCACCGAGCTCAATTTTCAGGTAAAATGGGAGAATTCTGCCCACTGGCATTCTCCTCCTCTCATCAGACAGGTCTCACTATTCCACACCGTGAGCACTGCCTCATCATCACCTTCTCTCTGTCAGGCCTTCAGGTGTCATCTCGGTCTTTTCTTCCTGCATCCTGCTTCCACCCCTCCCGCTTTCCTAAATCAGTCCTTCCTATGTGTGTATTTGCCTGTGAGTGCTCCTGTATTCATCATCTGTGAAAACACATTTCTTACCTGAAAGTAGAGGCTACTTGAGAGATGACAGTTAAAATGGTGAGAAGTGGTACTGGGGACTCCTTTTCTGAATTCATCTCTGAAAAGCTCCCCATGATTACATTCCGAAAAAACTTTGTTTTTTAGAGCATATTGTTCCTACTCCGACCTGTAAGTATGGCCTGTAGTCCAAATGAATAAAACACTGTCCACTTACCAGCACACAGCATTTCAACTCCTCCCAAATGTATTTAGGACCTGCATCTCTTTGCTCCGTCCTCTGCCTCTGGTGTCAGACCACTCACCTCTGCCATCCATGTTCCCAAACTTTATTTGGGCCCCTCCTTCCAGCACAGCTTTCTAAGCGCAGCAGAGTTCACATCTACCTCCGACACAAACCTCTATTCGCACGGCCCTCACAGACGTCCTCTCCACACTCACAGAATGAGATGGGTGTAAACAATGTTTTGTTTTTACTTTACTTCATTTCCATCTCTACAAATAAATATGAGCACTTTTTCCAATGTTACTCTCCTCCTGTATTTGCTCTTTTGTGAACTGCCTATTCATCTCCTTTGCTCATTTTTCTACCAGGCTGTTGAGTCCAGTCCTTTTCTTTTTAATATGAAAGAACTTTTGTATATTCTAGATATTAAAATATTGTCATCATATGCATTGCATATATTTTTCCAAATACTTGAAGACCACTGCTCTTTTTATATTTAAAGAGCTATTCTCAGACACTTTCTTCTCAATATAAATTCTATTGTGTTATCTCTTCCGTTATATTTTATAGTTTTACTCATTTACATCTCTTCATTGTGAAATGTAATCAGGACTTTTACAACTTGAAAAATGGATATTTTTTAATTTGAAAACACTTTAAGAGTATGACTGTTTGTACCATTATTGTTGACTTTGCAAATGTTATTCTTTTTGCATCAAAAAAGTTTTAAATTTTTACATAATGAAGTACATCTAGCCATTCTTTTCTAGCTTCTGCATCTCTGGTCTTATTTAAAAACAACCCTGTTATCCCTATTTGATATATATAGTCTCTGGGAGTTTCTTTTTTAAGATTTTAAAGTTATTTTATTGTTTACATTCACATAGCTAATCCATCTGGAATTCATTTTTTATACAGCTTAAGATTCAGGTCCAATTTTATTTTGACCCTGATGGATGGCCAGTTATGTCAGCACCATTTATTAACTAAGCCGACTTTGTCCCATTGACTTGAACCAACCTTTTATCATATACTAAGTTTTTATACATATTGGAATTTATTTCAGGATTCCTTTTTCATCCTACTAATTATTTTATCTCTTACTATACCAATTCCATTCTGCTTTAATTTCAGAGATTTTATTATGTTATGGTAACTCATAAATTAAGTTCTCCTTCACTGGCCTTCATTTTCATACTCTGCAAGGCTATTCCTTTCCCTTTAAACTCTAAGATCATTTTATCCATATTGAAAAAAAAAACTTTGGCCCTGGCTGGTGTGGCTCAGTGGATTGAGTGTGGGCCTGTGAACCAAAGAATCACGGTTCGATTCCCAGTCAGGGCACATGCCTGGGTTGCAGGCCAGTTCCCAGCAAGGGATGCACAAGAGGCAACCATACATTGATGTTTCTCTCCCACTTTCTTTCCCTTCCCCTCTAAAGATAAATAAATAAAATCTTTAAAAAAACCTTTGTTGAAATCTATTCAAAATTACATAACATTTATATACTAATTTGGGGGCAATTAAAATTTTTATCTGTTGAGACTTTCAACCATGTCATACACTTTTTCAGATCTTGTTTTATGTTCTTCAGTAAGACTTCCAAGTTTTCATTTTCATCACTCTTCTTTAGTTAATGATTAAACTAAAGTACTTAAAAATTAAGACATTAATATTTTTATTACTAGTTAATATGTGCATGTTTAATCTAGACAGATTAAAATCTAATTATTTGGTATAACTACTTCTAAATTCTAGAAACCCTAAGAAATGTGACAATATGGCTAAACTCATCAAAAAAGGTTTAAATTTGAGCTGAGAGAAAACTTTGTTTTATGCTTAAATTGGACTTATGTTTTTCCTTACTGGAATTTATAATTATGGCAATCCTATCTAAAATGGTTTCAGAAACATTATCTTTGCATATTCTTGCAATTTGAGATATTATCTAAAATAAAATGTTTTCCTGTGCTGCTAGAAACAAAATCTCTCAATAAAATCATTGTGGAATCATCACCAGAGTCTTACTTGACTAGAAAGTTTAGAAGCTTCAACAGCATGTTCAAAATCTGGTCTTCCAATTACAGCCGGCTCTTTATTCATCGCTCCTTGCCCTTTCTTGTATTCTGCCTAAAATGAATAAATGAGAGAATGTTAACTATTTCTACTTTTCAGTGAAGAATTATATTGACATTAGCCAAAATAAAATATAAAAGGCCCTCAGTCTATGAAACATATTCCCTTCAACTCACCAAATACTAAAAATGCTGACTGCTGAAGCAGGAATTAATTTTTATAATATGACTATTTAAATAAATTCAACATTTCTGCAGTAAAATAATCATGAATTTCGAGTTGTGAATCCAATCATCATCACTGTGTTTATGTGTAAACATTGAAAAAATGTATGGATAATCGAGACTGTCTTCTGCATAAAGATCACTTTTAGGGCTTTGTTTAATCTCAGGAATTGATCTAGCCCTATTTGATTAACATACAGTTGAAGTTAGAAAATAATTACTGATTATTAATTTTTGAGGTATGAATATACTATGCTACTTAAACATTTGGTTCAAGTTGAGACATCATTTTCAACAAGGTATTAGGTACATGAAAAAATTATATTAATCATGGAGACTGTCTTAGAGAAGGTGTATAGGGTGTATAGGAGACCTATAAGAGTAAATGTTGGCAGAGCAGAATCTGCAGAATTAACAGCAATTAGATAAAAACAAAGCAAAGAGAAGTTCCTTTGGACAGGGTGAGAGGTAAGAGATAAGTACTATGGGTCAGATGACTGACAATCTTGGCTTTCAAGCTGGATATTTGAATGTTATATTCAAATAGTATTTACTGAACTAAAGGTCTGGTAACACTAGCCATAGTCAAGTGGAGTCTGGGCAGCTTCTGCATATACCCAAATAATTTACAGAGTCAAATGGATATGTCTGATATTAAAAAATTAATAATTCAGATTTAAAAACTGAGACGATTGCCTTCACTCATTAAAATAACCATCTAACTACCAAAACCATGCTTTGTTCCTGCAAAAATAAGTCATTTCTGCTCAAGATAAGAAAGAACAATTATTACATTGCTTATGATCTTGGAGAGCTGTGTGGCCATCTTGATGTCTGGTCTGTTGAGCTCTGCATTATACATGTGGGTGTCCTGCATATCTTTTCTATAAGAAATCTGATCAAAGAAATAGTTTTGATTAAAACAAAAAATTAGTAATTTCATACAATCACTAGCTTTAATGTCCATAACATTATTTATCCTTGTCACAATTACCTTAGAGAGCCAACTGACCACAAGTTGTTGCATAATGCACTTATTTGGACAGATATATTCTTTTTTTTTTTTTTTACTGTACCTAAGCCTCACTAACATTATCATGTATGAACTGAATTTATACAACATAAGAAATATGAGCCCAAGCCCTCGGCACAAAACCAATCTTATAGAATTTTATGTACACTACCCTCATAAGCATGTCATTGTGTGGAAGTGTGTATGCGCATATTCACATAAATAATAACCTCATCAAGGGCTTTCACTTGCTCCTCATACACTCTCCCCCCCAGTAGATAGAGGATCAGCCCCAGCACATGAATACAGAAAATCCCTTCCAGGGGTGAGGGTGTGTGAGGAGGCTCTGTGACCCTCCAGCTCTCACCCTCTCAACCACGCCCTTCTATCCCTTTTCTGACTGGACACAAATGCCCCCATCTGGAAATCATCATCATGAATACTGATCATTTCATAATCTAGCAAATATTATCGCAACGACTTCATTTCTCCCAAAATAAAAGCAATCGTATTAAGGAATAATCATACTCCAAATGTACATTTGACACTATCAAACCAAAATGGACAATAGAGATTACCAAAGAAAAATACATATAAATTTTGCCAAATGTACTTCAGATGACAGCAGTCATTTAGATTAGGAACAGGAACAGATGAATAGGAACAGACCAGAAGCAAACGACCATCATGTCCAATGGTCAACATCTCGCCGTCGAGGTAAGTCATGGACTGAAAGAACATTCAGCTACACTCCAGACGCTGCTCTATCTGGCAACGTGCCCAAGCGCCAGTCAACTTGTCTATTCTAGTCTATTCCACTGAAGTTACAATGCACCTGGTACGGTAACAGCTTCAAATTGAAATTCATCTTGATTTTCTGAGGCACAGAAGGGTGGAACACAGAAACATACAAACAACTAAACATCTGTACCATTGCTCAATTAACAAAGCTTGTACAAAACAAATATTCCTAATATTGCTTCCGTAATTCCTACAACGGCATCCTCACAGGTGCTTTTTAAAATTTAAACTTCTGAGGTCCATTCCCTTGGTAATGGGGTCCAACAATCTGCATTTTTTTATTTTTTAAATATATTTTATTGATTATGCTATTACAGTTGTCCCATTTTCCCCCTTCATTCCCCTCTACCCTGCACACCCCCTCCCACCTACATTCCCCCTCTTTAGTTCATGTCCATGTGTCATTAAGCTCTTTAGCCTCTACATTTCCCATACTATTCTTGCCCTCCCCCTTATCTATTTTCTACCTCCCATCTATACCACTTATTCTCTGTACCTTCTCCCCCTCTCTCCTCTGCTTACTTCCCCGTTGCTAACCCTCCATGTGATCTCCATTTCTGTGGTTCCACTCCTGATCTAGCTGTCCTCTTAGTTTGCTTTTGTTTTAGGTGTGGTTGTTAATAACTGTGAGTTTGCTGTCCTTTCACTGTTCATCTTTTTTATCTTCTTTTTCTTAGATAAGCCCCTTTAACATTTCAGATAATAAGGGCTTGGTGATGATGAACTCCTTGAACTTGACTTTATCTGAGAAGCACTTTATCTGCCCTTCCATTCTAAATGAAAGCTTTGCTGGATAGAGCAATCTTGGATGTAGGTCCTTGCCTTTCATGACTTCGAATACTTCTTTCCAGCCCCTTCTTGCCTGGAAGGTCTCTTTTGAGAAATCAGCTGATAGTCTGATGGGAACTCCTTTGTAGGTGACTGTCCCCTTATCTCTGGCTGCTTCTAGAATTCTCTCCTTCATTTTAATCTTGGCTAATGTAATTATGATGCACCTTGGTGTGCTCCTCCTTGGGTCCAACTTCTTTCGGACTCGCTGAGTTTCCTGGACTTCCTGGAAGTATATTTCCTTTGCCAGATTGGGGAAGTTCTCCTTTATTATTTGTTCAAATAACTTTTCCACTTGTTGCTCTTCCTCTTCCCCTTCTGGTACCCCTATAGTTCGGATGTTGAAATGTTTAAAGATGTCCTGGAAGTTCCTAAGCCTTTCCTCATTTTTTTGAATTCTTCTTTCTTCATTCTTTTCTGTTTAGTTGGTTGTTTCTTCTTTCTGGTTCACTCCATTGATTTAAGTCCCAGTTTTCTTCCCAGCACTACTGGTTCCCTGTGCATTTTCCTTCATTTCATTTAGTGTAGCCTTCATTTTTTCATCTAATTTGCAACAAAAATCAACCAGTTCTGCAAGCATCCTGATCACCAGTGCTTTGAACTATGCATCTGATAGGTTGGCTATCTCTTGATCTCTTAAAAGTATTGACTTTGGGGCTCTGATCTGTTCTTTTGTTTGAGCCATAATTTTGGGGTCTGGTTGTGCCTGTTATGTATGAGGGGTAGAGCCTTAGGTGTTCACCAGGGTGGAGCAACCCGTGTGGCTGGGCTGTGACACTGTATGTGGGGGCAGGGTCAGAGAGGGAACAATGGTGCTTGCTCTGCTCTCTTTTGGATTTCAGTCCCTTCTGTCACTTACCACAAGCAAATTGGGCCCTTCTGGTGCTGGTTCCCAGGTGAGTGGGCTGTGTACATCCAAGGACCCTGTGGGTCTCTCCAACAAACTCTCCTGTGAGTCTGGGAGTCTCTCCCAGCACCTCAACCCCCACAAGTGTTTTCAATTGGTGCTTTTAGGCTCTATTTCCCATCACTGGGGCCCTGGGTTGTGCGATCAGCCTCACTGCCCATTTTCCCCTGGTTTATCTGCACTCAAATGTGTGACCATGTTCAGCCAGCTGCCTTGTGCACCTCACTGGGTCTGCTTGTTGCCACCCCACGCCCAGGGTCTGCCAACCTCCGCCTGCACACCCAGGTCCACCAGTTACCGCTTTTTCCTGCCATGACCCCTCTCCACCGGCTGCTGACTCTACCCCTTTCACTGGTCTGGATGAATGGTTTTCTATACAGTTCAATTTTCTGTCAGTTCTGGGTGCTTTTTTGTTCCTAAATTTTTGTTGTCCTTAACTTTGGTTGTGCAAGGAGGCACAGTGTGTCTACCTATGCCTCCATCTGGCCGTAAGTCTATGCCTGCATTTTAATGAATTCTCCAGTTGACCACCAAGAATGACTATTCTAGACAATTCAATGTATCTTATTTTCTTTTCAATATTGCAGAGTGAAAAAAATTGGTATATTCTTGCTTCTTTCAAAAATAATATCAAGTGTAAGAAATGATAATGCATTGAGACTTTTAAGAGGCTTCCTATATATTACATTATTTTATTTCAGTGAAATATTTATAAACATTTCTATTTAGTTTTTTAAGAGCGTGTGTGTCTCTCACCATGAAGACTATTTTTCAACTGAGGTTAAAATCATGACCTTATCTGACAAGTGGACAACTACATACAATTAGCATAATTTCAGCAAAAATCTTTCTTCAGCTTCCTATTTTCACAGGCTTTCCTTTGCCAAGAAATTTCAGGTAGGTTTTATGCATACAGGTACTGAAAGAAACATAAAAATAAGCTGAAAACTGAGTTATTTTGTTGGGTAAGATTTTAAATCTTTAGGGATATAAAATAATACAGTTTCACTGCTTTCAAAAAGCAACATACTCACCCACAAAATATGGCCCATCAGCCTCAGCCTGCACTGAGTTAAACACAAGCTGTGTAAACAAAAACTGACTCTCAGGTGAAAACAAACCAAAATTATTACCCACCTACAAGAATAGCTGTTTCTGTATTACTACATTCATGTGAAATCCATGGGGGTGAATTGTCTTTTTGTTTAGAATAGAATGAGGGTAAAATGGAAACCCTTACTTTCTGAAAGGAGCTGCAACCTTTCAGAAATTAAGCTGTACGTGGGCTACCTAATTATATGCTGTTCAGCCTAATGACAGAGTGGAGAGAGGTGAACAGCACAAAGGCGGCAGAAGCAGGACTCTGAATAGGGGCCCATCATCCATGTAAATTGCAAATTAGAGGCCGGCACAGGTGACTCAAAACAAATATTAAGACTGGTATGAGCTGCGAATTCAAACAGACACCACAGAGCCACTCCCCAGGAGAGACGCACAGGAGCCCCGTCACTGGTCAGCTCTTCCAGAATATCGCTGCTTGGGGACAGGCAGTTCCCCAAGAACAGGGCTTATGCTGAGGAACACTCGAGAGCAGCAAGCTCCTAATTTTCACACCCTGCAAGGATCTCAGGTGTCATCCAAACACAGGTGGATGACAACATGGGTCATTCTCCTAAGCTGTTCCTTTGTAGTGGACATCTATGAACTTTTTTTTAATCATTTGGAAACTGCCCCTCCACTACTCCATGTGATTTGGTGGGGCTATCAATTGCAGTCTACTTTTCTGGCCATAGGAGTGACTGGCTATCCAAAGAGATACCCCATCCCTTTGGAAACCAAGATTAGTAAGAGAGCATACAAAACTTGTGCTTAGCCAGAGACATTTGAAGGAGCTGAGGCTGGCAGAGAAAGAGCCACTGTCCTTTCCTCTTGGATCAGCTGCTGTAAAGATGACTTAATTTTGAAAACACCAGCTGTCATCTTGAGAGCACCTAAACAGTGTCTGGAAATGAAGTCAGAACAGCTAGCAGAGCCAAGAGATGGGGAGAGGGGGAGAGTCCTGGTGACACTATGGAGCTGCTGGATCCAGCTATGCCTGAAGGTAGCATGAATTTTCCAACTATGCAAACCAATAAACTCTCACTTTTACACGAGCTAACTTGAGATGGATTTCTCTCACTAAATCTAGGAACTGCTAATTAACACAGCCTCTACTTCTTCATCTGTTTTCCTTCAGTGTCAAATCTGCTCTTTATTGCCTCCAATTAAGATTTTAATTCTATCAAAATCTATCATGGAATTTCTTCCTTATCTCACCATGTTCACTTCCCCCTTAGCTGCCTTTTTCATCTCATTTTGTCTTTGAATCTGTTTGTTCTCTCCTTGTAAGCCTTCCACTTCTGTTTCATAAGGCCGCAGCTTTTACATGTTTCCTATGTTCATGCTGCGTGTTCAATGTGTCAGCCATGTTCTAAATCTTTCACTCACATTGATTCATTAAACCCTCATGCCAGCCCTGTTGTGCTGAATATTCTGCACTCAACTGGGCTCTAACCACACACTCTCCCAATAAAACTAGTTATCCAGAATCTTCCTCATTGTATTGTTCTGAGTTAGATCTGGCCAACAAGAGACTCATTAGATTTTGAAAACAGAAGGGAAATGGATGCCATTATTCTCCACGTCAAGCCAGACACATGGGCAGACAGAGAATTCCCAGGGACTTGGCAGCAAACTTCTCATGTTTAGACAGCAGTGATTTGAGATCCCTCAATAGGTGAGTTAATAAACTAGAGGAAAGCAAAGCCTCCACCAAGATGGTCCTTATAGTGAAGGCCAAGTACTTGGAAATGTGAAGATGGTGAGCTAAGGGATGGCAGTCAAGACAGAAGCCACAGACAGACACCTGCTGGGGCTGAGGGCAGTGTGAACAGACAGGCTTAAAGAAACCAAATCCAACTGGCCCAGAACCATTCATTCCCTTTGCTGCTCTGAGGAAGGTTAACATGATTCTTAGTGAAAAGCAACTAGAAAGGATATGTATCTTTGTGGAATAGAAGTGAGTAGTATAACCTATATATAATTATAAATTTACACCACCAGTTGTGATTCTCAAGAAATATTTTTATCATCATAAACTCTCACATTAGCAACGCTCTCCAGGTACCATCAAAGGGGCACACGCACTGGAAATTCTACCTTAGGTTTATTTCTGTCTGGGGATACGGTATTTAAAGAAACACCAAATTGTCCAATTGTAAATATTATTTTATAAAGGAATAGGAACATTTTAAGTATAAGTAAATGGAGGATCTTATATTCAACAGAAAAAAAGTTCTCAATCTTCTAAAAGATGAAGTAAAATATGGAGCTGTATCTAGAAATGTATTGTTGTTCCTATCATTGTTGCAGTTTATAAGAGCATTTAAGAGTTGATAAAAGTTTTCTTATTCACGGTTTAATTCTCTCTTCACCACAATCTTGTGAAGAAGGCAGAGGAGATATCACTAACTGCTCTGCCTTAGAGATGAACAAAACACTAATACAGCTCCTCTAATACTAAACCCTGCAGCACGCTCATTGTGAGTCACGTCAAGGGACCACATAAATGCTTTCCCAATATCATTTTACTGATTTATCTTTAAGCTTTTTCACTTTCTGATGAAACAGAAATTTTGTCTACTGATAAGTTTTTATTAACATTAAGAAAGTACATCTATCATTCGTGAAAAGAACATTAAGTTTCTTGTTTCCCCTGATGAATACTTCTTTCTAATGCACATTGAACTGATTACCAATATGGTGTTTTGGAAAAGTTTACCACTCCAATCTCATGATAAGACTTCACAGACCACATTACTTATGAAACTTAAAATGGCAGCTTAAAATTTGTTTGACTTGCTTCAGAACTATCGGAGTTCATGCTCTGGTAAGATTGATGAGAACTAATAATGTTACTGGGGTTTTCATTACAAGCCCATCTTTAGGGAAAAGCAGCAGGACAGAAACCTCCAGTTTCTCTAATTACATTAGAAAAATTTGGCAGGGGTACATCCCTTAAGATACAAAAGGATTTAGATTGGCTCTTTTTAATCATGTTTTGAATATAGTATCAGCAAAATAGGTAAGTTATATGGGTTCAAGAACCTTTTGAATGTGCCCTTCTGACCTAAATGCTTAATATAAATTTCCTTTTAATTTGGACTTTTAATGAAATTTTGCTTCTTTAGATTGTTTTGAGTTAACTATGATATCACTATAAATTCTTAAATCACCCCTTAAAACTGGAAGGGGACCAAACAGGACTCATATTTTATGGACTGGCTCTTCTGCAGAGCCCTTCACATATTTAGTCTCACTTAACACCTGGTGCCCTAATGAGATGAAAATCACTGCCCCAATTTTAAGATAAGAAAATTGAGATCTGGAGATATTAGTAACCCGACCAAAGTCATGTAGGCAAGGGGCAGAGCATGCATTTTCACCCTGGCCTGACTCCAAATTCCTTTTCTACTTTAGTGGAAGGCAGTCTGTGTCATGGTCATTGAGTTTGGGGGTGATGAAAGAGACTAACTGCCCCCCAGTCCTCTCCCCACGGAACCGCTCAGTTATTCGAAGGTGAAAATTCAGTCACCAAGACCTCTCTGCTCCTGCTTAGTCACATCTCTAAAGGTACTTGGGAAAGAAAGGCTCCGAAACAAAAACGTATTCCCTTCGATGATGAACGTTTTCGTAAAAGGCTTCCGTGGAAAAAAGGCAGAAATTAAAAGCTTTGAACTCTCACTGTCCCCATTTCTTGGGCCTCTGACAGATGTTCCAAAGCTGACTGGATTTGCGCGGAAACACAAAGAAGATAAGCAAAGGTGTGGACGTGCATTGTTTCTGGGTAAATCAGATGCACATGTGATGCCACGTTTGATTTTGAATTAAATCAAATCATTTATAGGCTTCGGGCAAAGTGACATTCCATGTTATGGAAGGGCACTGTTGTTAGAAACTCTCTGTAAATGAGTTTAATTGGGCTGCAGGGGTTTGCCTCTCAGAGAGATGCTGCAGCCTCACCAGCCACACCACGGGAGCGATATACCTACTCTCCTTGTGGCTGTCAAGACTAACGTTTAAATTTCATATTGTAGGGACAACAAATGTATTATTCTAAGTGCCTCGATGCTAGAGGAATATCAACTACTTCACAGATAGAATACAAATATCCTCCTCACTTTAAATCTGAGTAAATAATCTTAAACACTTTCTAAATCCTATTATATGTACAAACTTTGCATGTAAAGGTTGAGCTGGTTAGGCAGAGGAGTGTAAGTAAATACACCCTTCTCCCATAAGTACACAGTATTGAATGGAGAAAAGGGCGTTCTACTCTATTCCCTCAATCCCTCAATCAAAGACCTTTTAAAAGAAAAGGCAGACTTAAAATAATAACCCCGGTTCTATGATAAGGGACTTCTGTATTTGAATTTCATTGAATTATAGAGTCAGAAAGCCTCCTGAGGATCCACGTCACGCCAGCCCCCTCCCTAACCCACCACCACCTTCTTTCCTGCAGTGCACGGGAGCTGCTGATCGGAATTCTGATGATAACCTACTTTGCACCCATTTTAAAAGTCTCATTTAAAATCTTAACCAATAACCAGTGACCTTTACAAGCAGGGCCTAACAGAAAGAGCAAACCCAGGGCTTTGATTCTTTAGACTCATTTTCCTTGTCTACAAAAGGGGAATCAGTGCAGGGACTTTGTGAGAATTGGAAATGATCAAAGTTGTGCCACAGTTGTGATACACAGCCGTGCTAAGAGGGAGTTATTATGATTATCATGGTCATTCTATAAGCAAACGGTTCTTGTAAAGCATCCCCTCACCATGACCTTGCTGGTAATAACAGACATGCAGTTTCTTCATCTCTTATCAATCTCAAGCCATTTTAGGAAAGTGCTTTGGTATTGGCATATGTTTATATATTTGGATTAAAATGTTAAACCTCACTCAGTTTTCACTTAAGGATTGACCTACTACAACTTAATACCAGATAATTGTTGCCATTCTGCAGAGAGACACCGCACAGCTGGGGCTCTGAGGGCACAGAGTCCACAGAGCACCATCAGTTACAGAACTAAGTGGTGGGACAGCAGACTCTGTGTGAGATAACAAAGATGGCTCAGATACTCTTCAAAGAAAGGGAGTTTCCTGACCCAACTGGGACAGACACTTTACCCTAACTGATTCTGATCCATAAAGAACCTGGTAAACAGCTCCTATATTGCTTCCAGAGAATAGAAAATTCATGGTGGGGAGATGAATGAGCTTTCCCTGAGATTTCAGGGAGAAATATTTCTTGTAGCCCACCAAAGAAGAAATTCATTTTCTACAGGCTGATATCCTCTCACTTGGCCTCTGCGTCTAAGGTGTCTATTGCTTTCCCATTTACCATGCATCTTAAGTTTGATACTTTGTTCCCAATAAGCATTCCAGAAGAAACAATAGTGGGGTACACTCTCACTAGCCTCTGTGAATGATTCTTCCCTGAGCCACTGATTTGCAACGCTCTTTCTCCCTGCTCTCCTGCAATCCTAGACGGGACACCATGGGAGCTTCGCCATCAAGTCAAGGGATTTCTAAGAAATGCTAATAACCCAATAGGTCCAAAGGATCCATATGTGTCTTGTTCAAAGCAGATTTTCCAATGCCTACAAGTGCCTGACAGTTTAATAGCATTCCACAGGGTTTAATAACTGTTGACAAAATAATCCCAATGTCGTTCTGACTGGACATAGACAGATAAAAATAAAATAAAACTTAAAGCCATTTTTGAATAGTGTCATAATATTGAAATTTCAACAAAATACCCATTAGCCTTGATGTTGGTTAACCACAATTTTCCAGAAAGTCATGAGGAACAACTTCCTTACATTACTCTGGTGTTTATTGACCTCAATGGCACGTTTGATCTCAGGTGTCTCCCTCATATGGGCGTAATCTGAGAATCCTCTGGTAGCATCGTGTTTCTGCTTGTAGGCAATCTTTAAAAAAAAACACATACACAGAAAATACACCATTACTCTGCTTTAGAGGTGTATTAAATTCTTACCTGTTAAATTTCAATGTTTGCTAGGATTTTATATATTTCAATGCCGCAACTGATGGTCAAATTAGCCTGAGCTTCTATAACAAGACAATACACACAACACTTTCATTTTAGTACTTCAGTTCAGATTCCTAATTCTAAATCTTTCTTTGTCTTATTTCAAAAGTCCTTGACCATAAGCTGAAATCCTAATGCTCATATTCATCTAGTTTAAATCTCAACTGCAGTTTTGAAAAACCTCCCACACCCAACAGCTCTTAAGGTTCTAAATGTCCAAGGTTTAAATCCTGGGCAAGCAAGTGAAAAAGTAGGAAAAATGATCAAATATTTGTTCATTTTAAAATTAATTGTTATGATTGTATATAGATATAGCTATAATATTTAAATGCCTTAAACTTCGGAAGAAAAGATAACTTGGGCAAAAATGTGAGATACATCAAGCTCCATCCTCTGTCAGAGAAAGAAATATCATACCAACACCATCCATTACCACCAAGTTAAGTTGGTCCTGTACTTGGATGGAGAGAAGGCCTAAGGATGACTGCTCAGGAAGTAGATGCAACCAAATCAGAGAGTTCAAAATTAAAGAAGATCCAGAAGACAGCAAACAAACTAACCCCTTGCTCTCAGTCTATGCCATGACCCTATTTACTCTCTTCACAATTTTTAATTACTTTGTTTACTTCGTCCAATTATTTCTTTTCTGTCTGCCCTTACTAGAATTGAACTGTCTGGCTCACTGAGGGCACAGAGCCCCAGATAGTGCCTGGCGCCATGTGAGCAGTAATAAATCTTTGCTCAAGTGAATGAATAAATAACTGAACAAATGAGAATGAAACACAGATAAATTATTTCAAAATTAATTTTCAATAGGTGTCAAATGTTTAACAATAAAATGACAGTAAATGGAGTTAAAATTACTTGGCCCAAGAGAATAACGTCACCTTAAAAAAGAAAGATTAGAACCGTGTTTACCAAGAACAAAACAAGATCTAATTTTCAATGAAAAAGACTACAGTTAAACTTAGGGAAAAACTTTTTACCAATATGGTCTCCTGGAGAGCTACAACAGTACTGGACACATCTTTCAATGTCCTGTGCCTAACACAGCAAATGGTAAAGAGTGGAAATGCAATAAATGTTTAGTGAGTGGATAAATAAATTAGTTTATTAAACTAATTCTCATGAACTCAAATCCCTTACAGGATTTAATAAACAGAATTAACCACCCATTTGACTTAGATAATACATTGAATGCTTATCTAAATGATTAAAATAATTAAAAGACAAATTTCAAAAAATTAAAAAACAAAATCATCAAATATAAATAACTGCAAAAACAAAAAGCCATCAAATACAACCATCTGTGTTTAGCCCTTCTCTGCTTTCTCTATTGAATTTTTCTTGAAAACCAATAAAAGAGAACTCAATCTGGGGTATCGCAGTCTCTAAATTTTGAAAGCCGTGATAGAAAGCTCCTCCTTCAGTGAAACCCAAAGCTATCTGCCCACAGCTACATCCGCCTGGCCATGCAGGCTGAGCGTAGTTCACAGGGCGGCACGGGAACACGGCCGTCAGGGACTGCCCTTCTTCCCAACTGTCTGCGTGGGCTGAAGCTCTGAGCCGCTATACTCCCTGAGTGCACCCCACAGCACAAATTCCAGCTTACCCATCTCTTTCTTAAGGTGCCCACAATGTTCCAGATATGGTCTGACCTATCCTAATCAGAAGTATTCAGTTTAATCCATACTACCATTTCTCCTGTGTTATATGTGATTAATGCATCCATAAGGCAAGAGGATCACACTCTTTCCTGTTGATGGCTATGTTAAGATTTCTGTCAACTAAACACCCTTACAGTCTTATTCAGTCCCAACCAGCCCTGATCCCACATCCAGGGATATATGGCCAATTATTAGGGCTCACATGCAGTACCTCACATTAGCCCAGGGATAATTCATCTTGTTAGAGTCTGTCCAGTGATTTAATCCATCAGAATATCTAATTCTGATGAACATATATTTGCATTTTTCACCAATTAATTATGTTAAACAGGAAACCCATTAAGAGCCTCCTTTCAGGCTGAGAAAGTCCATTATCTCAGTTCCACTACATCCTATATTATATCTTCCCGGGGGGAGGAGGAGTTTAATGGGTGGCCAAGTCTATTAACCCAGGGAAAAAACTTCTATGAGATATGTTCCATCTACTTAAATAAAACGAGAGCTAGGCTGTACATTTCTCCTTTTTCACTGGATGCTTGGTTTATTTTGAATCTTAAACTGACTATCACACTTGTGACTTTATAAACCTAACCAGTGCAGCTGTTCATCTGGTGGGTTATCACAGAAGTGGTGAGTCATCAAACACAATTTTTAAAAGCATTCTTTGTTAAAAAGACTATTTAATTTTCTATTGCAATATTAAAATCGTTTCATTTATAGCTGCTACGAAGCACCACTTCAGAATTAAGATTACATCAAATTGGAGGCAGCTGAACTTTATCATATTAATTTTCATCCTTAAAAATAGCTAGTGGAAGCCCTGGCTAGTTTAGCCCAATGCATTGAGTACCGACTGTGAACCAAAGGGTTGCTAGTTTGGTTTCCAGTCAGGCCACATGCCTGGGTTGCAGGCCAGGTCCCCAGTGCAGGGCACATGAGAGGCAATCACACATTGATGTTTCTCTCCCTACCTTCTCCTCTCTCTAAAAAATAATAAATAAAATCCTTAAAAAATAGCTCATGGAAATTATGCTAAACACATTTCCTAATCCATTTGATTTCCTAGGATTTGTTTCTTGTGTGGCATTTCTCTAGATTAATACTTGTGCTCACAACAGTCTTATGTACTTTATGTACAAATACACTTATATAAGTAACATACAGTTTTAATCATATTTGATTGCATAGCATATCTTTATATTCCATTTATACATATATAAGATGTACAAATATTTCTAACTTACACTACATTTTACAAATACTACATAGGTAAATGTACTTCTAATTGATAACACAGATGCCTCTGGTGCTCCTTGTGGCCACTCCAGGTAAAAACAGGCTCTCTCCTAAACCTGCTCAGTGCAGATGCCTGAGTAGCCTGCGTGACTTCTGCCGTTAGGGATTATTGAGGCCCCGTCAGAAACAGCCCCTGGGAACAAGGACTTCACTACTACCTACCCCAATCCATTTGTCTCCACTAGCTTTCTTTGTAATCTATGTTTATAAAGTCTTTAATGAGGAATATCTAATAAAATGACTTCCTAAAATCTCCACCTTTCTCTCTCTCTCTCTCAGCATTTCTATTAGTCATTTTCTTTACAGAATATTAACCTAGCCGACTTCACCTTACCACTCTAGTCTGACTGTAAGCATCTGAGAACATTTGCAAATGGCTTTAAGGTGTGCCAGTGTTCAGGAGATATTTCATTAGAGCCAGAATACTGTTAAATTTCAGATTTGGCTCATACCCTAATTTAGGTTAGCACACATCTGATACTATTTGGGCACAGTAAAAGATGAGTTTAAGTATCACAGACATTGTCAAATAGGTTTACAATCTTGATTATATCATTATCAGGTAAGCTTTGAGGACTTCATTTTTAACAATAATAAAATTCATGTGTGTCAGTCAGTCTAAAGAAACATTATAATGATTACCTAAATTTTGAAACAGATTCCTTATGTAGGGTCAGGGTTTTCCTTACCAACAAGTTCAGTGACTACTTACAATGCTGGGCAGCACTGCTTCTTAAAAGCACAGACAGGGCTTTCCCAGGGCACACACTCTACTACAGGGCATCACATACTAACAGTGTAAGTGGTGACCTATCCTGGCACAAAAATAGAAAACAGATTCCAAATATACAACATGGATCATTTTTCATGCCGAGGTTTCCATCGCACATATTCGTGTACTATAGATCCATTTATGCTGGAAAAGGCGACAAAAGGTGTGCATTTCCAAAGCAATAACAATGCTCATAGCTGAAAAAAATGCTATCTTCCCAAGTAAATGTAAAATTTAAAATAGATTTTTTCTTTTCCTGCTTTATTGCTTAACTGTTGCATGTCACATGTCAAGTGCTGTGTTATTATTTGCTTTATAAAGTAGTCCATATTATCAGCAAGTGGCTAGGTGACCGATGTGGGCAGCAAAAAAAAAAAGGGAGGGTGACATATTAGTCATGGTCAGCCATGCAAAACTTTAACATCATATATTTTTAGCCTCAAGTTGCACAGCTGAGATTAGCCGACTGCCAAGTTGGGTACACAGTGGACATTGAAATGTGTAATAATGAAGGACTTAAACAGGTTCTGCCAAAGATAACTATGCTCAGTATTTTTCAAGAGTAATCTATTTTCAGACTATTTTAAAATTACCTAGGTATCTTTTACTTAAAAGTAAGAAGATTTTGGAGAAAAATATTAACTTGTTTAATCAGAAAAAAAAGGGCTAGAGATAGTGAAAAAAGAAAAAAGGAGGTGGTAGAATGTATGGTTAAGAAACCAGACTCTAGAACCAGAGAGTCCATGTTCATGAGCTGGCTCAGCCACTGATTGGCTGTGACCTAGGGCAACTTATTTAACCTTTCTGTGCTTCAGTTTCCACATCTCCAAAATGGGAATATCTCACACAGTGCTTGTGAGGATTAAATGATATAAATATCTGTGAAATGTACAGAACATCACCTGATGCATAATAAATATGTCTATGTGTTTACTATTATTTTTAACCTAAAATGTAGCATGAAGAATATAAATTATGTAAAAACATTTCCTTGGAAAGGAAACCAACAAATTGAATAAAAGTCCATTTTTATTCAAATTGAAAAAAATCCATTTCATTTTTGCAATCATCTATGGAACATTCCTGTGTACCAGGAAATGTGCTGAGCAGCAGGGAAGGAGAGAGATGAGGTCCTGCTCTCATGCCACTTAGGGAACCAAGTAACAGATTGATAAAGAAAAAAATCAGATTGTGCTATGAAGAAAACAAAACAATGAGTGAGAACAAGGGGAAATATTCTATATATTTTTTAAAGATTTTATTCATCTATCTTTAGAGGGGAAGGGAAGGAGAGAGGGAGAGAAATATCAATGTATGGTTGCCTTTCGTGTGTCCCCTGCTGGGAACTGGCCTGCAACCGAGGCATGTGCCCTGACTGGGAATCGAACCGTGATCCTTTGGTTCACACGCCCATGCTCAATCCCCTGAGCTACACCAGCCAGGGCGGAAATATTCTATATTAAAATCCTATTTGAAGAATTACAATAAACTAAATGTATTCAGCACTCATGTGTTGATGAACTATAGCAGGAAAATCACTCCTATGCTCCTGTGGATTCAAAGTGAGTTTATATGAGGACATTTCTTAAGTTCGTCTGTAAATTGCAATCACCGAAATGGTCCCTTCCACCTGATGGAGGCCCTTTTTGAAAGCCTGAGGTATTCTAAATGAAAAACACAATGAAACTTCCGTGTTGTATTCAGTAAGTAGTACTCAAGATAAACAAGTTTTTTAAATGCGGAATAATTTATACCAGGTTATATACTTAATCACACAATTAGGCAACAATTTAGGAAAACCACACCTCACTCTGAAGCTGTGTCACTTCTCTTGCGAAGACACTGTCGATTGTGGCCGGCATCTGTTTATAAAGGGAATTGGAAAGGTCTGCCTTAACGGTGCCTTTGTATTTTGCCTAGGGAGGGGGAAGGAAAAAATAAATAAACATTCCTCCTTCACTGTGAATACTAAAAGAGAATAAAACCAAACTTCCTTTAAAAATAGAATTAATTTAAAAATCTGAAGAGCATTTTAATCTTTGATAATAGACCTGATGAACGTATTTTGAAGAAAGATAAATCCAGTTTTAGCATGAAAAGGCTTTAAGTGAGACACAGAAGGAAAAAAAAAGACTATTTTTCTATTTAAACCCATGTGCATTTCTAAAAGTAAATCTATCTGTGTGTATTAATGGTTCCATATGTTTGATCAGCAAAGAAAAATCTGAGAGCAATGAGACATTTGAGTTGTTTCAAAAAACACAAGCTGTTAGAAGGCACTGTCTAACCTAATGCAAAGGACAGAGCTCCTTTATTCGTCTTGTCGACCCCCTCCCACCACGATGAGGGGTGAGGTGTGTTTTTGCTATTTCTGCGTCTTCACACCTCCAGTCGGCACTGTTCCTAAGTGACCTCAATCATTACTCTTACAGAAAAACACTCATTCACCAGCTCCTCTTGGGAAGATTAGGTTCAAAGTAACACAACAGATTGCCCACTCCCATGTTTTCATTCTGCAGTTAACTCCTTCAGGGAAACGAATTGATAATTAAGAACATCAAGGATTTCTCTGCACAAGAGAAATAACAGCTAACTCAAATAAATAAAACCATGTTTTGCCACATTCTGTCGACAAGTCCCTGATATGACTCCCACTCAGAACTAGATTCGAGCATTGAATTATTGTGCATGTCTCCTGTTTAAACTCTGTGTTTCTATAATTCTTTGGATTTGGATACTTAATTTTAAAAATTTACCCAATTTTCCTCATAATATTTTCATGTTAGCAAAAATAATCCTAAGAATATCATGTTGATCTTTTCCCAACATATGAAACTCTAGAGGTCAGCCATTTTATTCATTCTCTTACCAAGCTCATCTCTTCTAACTGATCCTTCCACAGACTACAGAGATGCCTCATCAGCAAAATCCCTGTTCACTGCTCTTTTCAATGCAACACATACAGTGGTCATAAACATTCTCAGAAAGACACCACATGGTTTTTCAGCTGGAAAATACATGTAGTGCACTTCTCACTCTGTGGTCTCATAACTGGATCTCCACTGAGCCAATTCTCAACACCAGTTTTAACTGATTTAAACTTAATTAACCAAAAGTGCCATATTTTATGATATCAGCTGATAAATTTTACTTATTTTCAAAATTATATTAAAAATTTATAACTAGTCAGTCTGTTAGGAAATAAAATATGAAACATCTAAGACTATTCTGACAATACTTTCTACTATTGAATAAAAATATCCCATCAAGAGTAATTCTATATAAATAAGAGAGGTCTGGAGTCAAAACACAGGCATACATAATAAGGCGTATCAACTACAGACAGTAAAATATGTCAATTTACATGAGTTAATTGGTAGTGCATAGAATTACAACATAATATACATATTTCCAACTCAGCGGTGCTTTTGAAAATATTATTCTTCAACTTCAATACACAGATTTTTATCTATACATAAAAAGAACATGTGAGCCATTTTGCAAGTTTTTGATAACTTACCTCAGAAATAAAAGCACCGATATTTTTTACATGGTTTAGCATAGGAGTGTCTGTCACAAATGTACACTTGTCCTTAGACTTTTTATACTCTTCTTTATAGTGGATCTAAAAGAGAGAACAATTCACACCAGAAGAGGAAGAAGGAAAACAATTTCAATGATCTATTGCTGAACGGAAGAATTAACTTGAGAAAAAAAAAACATTTTCTGAAGTAAATACTCAAATGTGGACTGATACTCAAAACAAGCCAAAGCACATAAACTGATATCCAGCACAGAACAGCAAAAGTGATGAAGCATAATAAAGAAAGCCAATGTTCGAGATAAATGAGGATGAGGTTACTATCAAGAATCATGTGTGTCAGCCCCAGGAACATGAAGTCCTATTGCCAACTTTGTTACTTTTAAGCACTAACCCTAACAGTTAAGCCATTGGTCAAACAGAAATTTAGCTGCCTACCTCTACGTATAAAGCAAGGAGTCATCAGGATAGATGTAACCATTTAAGAAGTAGAGGCAGAAATTAAACAAATGAAGATTACTATTACATTAGCACCATTACCTAGACCTGATAGATTAGAGAAATGGGCTTAAAATTAAGGCCACCATGGGCTTCCTGTTACTACTTCCAACGAAATCAAACTTACTCAATGTATGAGCAGCCACAGGCATCCCATTCTCCTCCCGCAACAAGAGGAGAACCTGCCCAGAAAGTTCGTACGCGGCTGAGATATCAGAATGACCCTTGCTGTGAGTAAGCCCATGAGCAAGGAAAAGATCAGAGAGGCCTTGCTGAGCATGCTCATTTCGCCCCTTGAACTCACTAATAAAATGAGTCACTCCTTCCCCCACGGGCAGAGGCCAGCGTCGTTATTTCAGAGAAAGATCCCACATGGACACAGGAGCCGAAAAGAAGTTAGGAATTATGGAGAAGAACCTAAAATGTATTCCCACTGTCGCACTAATTGCAGCCCAATCTGAAAAATGAGGAGCCAAAATTTATGACTAGTGGAGAGGACAAAGGTATTTGCTAAAACTTGTATCACCCTGTAATAAAGTCATGTTCATCTACCTGAGGCTGCAAATACCTAGGCTGAAAAAGGGTCCTGTGGTCTCACTAATTATAACCTAAAAGTAAAGTTTCATTCTATGTAGTACCTGGTTGTTAAGGGACGTGACTAACACTGATGTTACACACCACATTATATCGGGGTTTTACCATATGCAAAGCTGATCTGAAGGGCATTATCTGACCATAAGCAGATTTGAACACCAAGTAAAATTATTTCAAAATACCACATTGCACCACTGTGACTCTTAGATACTATATGCCTGCCACTTTAAACATTTGCTTTATTCATGAAATCAACATTAGAACATATTTATCTTATCTGTGCAGTAAATTACTTTTTTCTTCTCAGAGATTAGCCATAATTTTAGGCCTCTGCAAATCGCCCTCCTCAGTCACTAGTAATTAAACCGTTAAAGGCAGTATGATAAATAGTAGGCTATTTTGATCATAAAGGGGGGGGGGAAAGTATCCCCATTATATAATAAGTATGAGAGAAAATAACCTGTCATTAGGCTTAAGTCTGCCTCATTATTTTTATCTTTTGCCACCATCTTTTCCCTTTCACACTCACATTCCTCGCTGCCTGGTATGTGCTGGGGCCACAGGCCTCCTGATAAGCTCTGACCTGAGCAGAATGTTCAGGAAGGGAGCAGGGATGAGGGTGAAGTACTTACTTCCTTCGATACGCAGGCAAAAGGCTCATTCTTAAGTGTGGCCTCCATTCCTTTCTTTGGTCTTTAAGATACACACATACACAGACACACACACACACACACACTTCTAATTTCTAATGAATTATATAATATGAATGGCAATAGCACATTATCTTAAATTTTAACACAAAAAAAAATGTCACCTGGTAGTACCCTTCCTATACCAGAAGAAGATGGACACAAAATCTTCAGTAAAATGAGAATTGCTGAGTGGACAAACATTTCCTAATACAATGGTGTATATATTCCTAAGACAACTATGGCTCTATCTCTTAGATGGATTGCCTATCCAACCCCTCTTTTTCTTGATAAAAGAACCCCAATGTATCTATTACAGTAGGCAGACCCCCTTCCCCAGCCCCAGAGGACAAACTGCTCTAAACCAGGCATGGTTTGCTCATGCCCCTTGGTGAGTGATTGGCCTGGGGAGAGCAGGTGCCCAGCTCTGGTCACAAGACATTAGCAGAAGCTTCCCAGCAGTGTTCTGGCATTACTGGTGTACAGGGAGAGACTTGCTGGCATTGACCTTTGACACTTTGCCCTTCCACCTTTTTCCTTCCCAGTTAAAGGATACAGCAGCAATGACATCATGATAAGGCAGTAAAGCCACCATATTAATTTTGACAGAGCCAAAGAAAAGGAATCTGAGAAACCAATAGCATCAAATATGCTAAGACTGGACCCCCTACCTGCAGGCTTCATGTATGCGGGTGAAAGAAACCTATTTGTTAAACCTCTGTGCCAGGGTGCTCCTGTGACTTCCAGCTCTCTGTACTCATAACCACTACACCATGCCAGTTACATTCTGACTGAGAAAAAATGGGCAAAGTTGATGACTTAATGATCATCAAGATGACCTTTCTGCTTATTTACTTTCTGCTTTGATCTCACTCGTTAATCCTACCATGTCTCAGCTGCCAGGAGGTGGCGCTTCCTTTTACCCTGCCTAGTTTTTCTTTCTCGGTAGGAGATTAGCAAATGGCTGGAAGTGGGGGACAGATGTAGAAATGTCGGAGTGTGCTTCCTTTCACATGCACTCTTAACCAAAAGTACATAGAAAGTCTTTTCCCAAGTAGAGCCACACTGCTAAATGCAGTAAACCCTGGAAGAAAGGACTGGGTTCTCTGCACCTGTTAACTGGGCGCTCACAGCCCAGTCTGTCCCCATCCCCCAGACAATCCAACACATTCAGAGCTTCCTCCAGAGGGGTAACCACGAAGCCAATGCTTTCTGCATTGAAGGATTTGCCCATAACACACAGTGCTCTTTTCCCTGGGAAATGTTCTTTCTGCTGCACTGCACATGAACACCCTAAAAAGGCTCGAAGTCACCAAGTCAGAGGTGTCCTGCAGATGTGGCCAAACTTGTTCTGCAGAGACTTTATGCCTAATTTATGAGAAACATACAAACGATCATCTTTAACCTAATATTTTTATGACCACCTGACGAAAGGTCACTAGATCTATGATTCTAAGTGCTAAATACAGTCAATAGGTTTGATTTATTCAAGGGATTGACTGGAGAGTTGACCAACACCAACAGGACAGAATAGCAGAGAGGGACCATCTGCGGGAAATAAAAAGCATGACTTGGTTAACAGAAAAATAACAGAGGTTGCCGCAGAGGACCAGGCGTTGTCTTCAGGACTGGGAAGCGAGTTCTGTAGAGGGAGACACCACCTATGGGCATGGCAATGGCAAGGACAAAGCAGAGACTAGGTCGGGCAAAGAACACTTGAAAATGCCTCATTCTGATCCCCAAAGTAAAGCCTGATCTGAACAACACAGAATTCTAAAGAGTGTAGCCCTGCCAGGACTTCTCTCTAGACCAATCTCACTGAACATTTCAATGACCTATCTGGCAACAACATGATACAGCAAGGTACGCAGGTCTGCCGCTGACCCCAAGCCCCCAGGGAGAGTGAAGAGTCAAACTGAAAGAGCTAAACGGCAGGCAACTACAGACAACATCGATCCCTGGCAAGGTGAAAATCATTCAAACTACTACTAATATTGACAAGCCCTACGTAATCAGCTGTAAGTCACAGATTAGGACTGAAAATATCTGAGAAAGATGTCTACAGAGCTTGATTTAATAGCTCTTTGCAGGCCCCCAGCCCAAGAAACTCTAACTCCCATCACAGAGGGTGCATGGAGCAAAGGGAAACATCATCCCATCCTACTCATGACCACAGGCCATGCATATCCACACTGCTGTGCACGGCTCTGGTTATCACACCCCAGTTAGGACATATGAAAGTTAGAAGAGGTCCGAAGAGGAATCGTTGGAATGACTATGGAGGCAATGTAGAAAGCCTGCTCCTTGAAGAGAAATCCACAAAGCTACTCTTTTCACCTAAAAAAATGGAGCAGAGTGACAAGTGGGTATCATCCAGGCTCTGGACTTAACCAGACCTAAGGCTGAATTTTGTCCTCATCCCTGTCTAGCCGGATGACCTTCGGCAAAATAGTCGTGGGTTGCACCACCTCCGAACTGAGGCTCACAGAACCAGTATCACAGAGTATGATGAGGTGTGTGGAAGGCTTGGCACACAGCAAGAGGAAGGACATCATGGGGGCCAAGGCTTGGGAGTCAGAAGGATCATGGTTCAAATCCCAGGCCTGTGGCTCACTAGCTGTGTGATCCAATCCACAGGATGTAGGACTCTAGCGAGGAGGCAAACAATACAACCAACTTGGTGACGCAGGCTGCAGACAGACTGCCTTCGGACAGACAACGAGCCTCAGGTAAACACATGGATGCCCCTTGGGGATATAAGGAGTTAGAAAACAAAATTAAGGGACTTTAAGGTTTGTCTTTAAATCGAAGTTTGAGACCAGGGAAAAGACAGGCATGCTAAGTTAAACGTGGACACAGACAGACAGGCACTGTCAGAGGCAGAATCTCCAGAGACCCGCCCGGAACGCCACTGAACTCGGGGCAGCAAGTCATCCTTATTTGTATCTGTTTTAGCCCTGTGATTGGCACAACCTCGCATGTACATTTTAGACAACCATTTAGTCAGGCAAACAACATAACAGAGGTAATATCAAATTTAAGTTCATATGTTCTATATGAAAATGTTGGTAGTGTTACCATTACTAATATTAGTGTAAAATTAAGAATAAAGGTAAGATAACCTGCACAGACATCTACAGTCACAGAAGACGCAGCAGTGTGGCTGAGACAGAGGGCTCTGTGTTTAAGCCCTATCCCCCACCGCTTACCTGTGTGACCTTGGAAAGCTACTCGGCCTCTCTGAGCCTTTGTTTCTCACCTCTAGAACGTGAAAAACAATAGAACCTACCTCATAAGCTTCAATGAGCAGCGCACAGTACTCAATAAATCTTAACTATTGTTAATATTATTGTTATTGTTGTCATTTCAATATTATTATTACAGGTTATAAAAAACTTTCAAATACAGTAGCTCATAACTATCCTTAAATAATAGCACAAAGAAATACTTAATTTAAAATTTAATTAAATCACATGTCGAATATATGGAAAGGGTCTATGATTCCCAAAGACCCTTTGGCTCTTTCGGACAAGTCCCTTTCACAAGCAGTTCTCTGACAACTTTTAATGAGAACATCTCAATTCCCACCCCTAATGAGCAATGCTTTTCTTTGTGCATCTGGAGTTTTAGTTATTTACTGTAAAAACATATGAGCTAACCCTACAATTCTAGGATTCCCTTGAAATATAATATAAACCAATCCCAATTAATGAAAAAAGTCACAACAAAAATTCTCCTTTTCATTTGTATCACCATCAACATCAAAGTTCTTAACATGCAGCTCAATTATCCATTAATTCTAAGTTGGCAGTCAGTGTTATGGGCACATGGGTACTATATGCATTTTTCTCTGGTTTGGGAAACTACTGTACTCATCCGAGTCCTCAAAAGGTCCCCAAAATGTTTTTTAAAT
Organism: Sturnira hondurensis; assembly: GCF_014824575.4. Taxonomy (NCBI): domain Eukaryota; kingdom Metazoa; phylum Chordata; class Mammalia; order Chiroptera; family Phyllostomidae; genus Sturnira; species Sturnira hondurensis. The sequence continues at coordinate 740,475 of NW_028082537.1, forward strand.
CATTCATTCATAGAGATCCTCGGAAAACATATTACATCACTATACAAATTGTAACAGGCTTTGGGTTGTTAAAGAAATATGCTCTGAATTCAATGCCTTATGATTTCATGCCAGAGTGACAGTGAAATCCATAGGGACAAGATTCTGGGCTGAGAACACAGATACCTGCTCCCACAGAAATTCCCTGTGTGGGTAACCTTGGGGAAATCACCTGAAATTCCTCCACTCAGTTCCATGATCTGGAAAATAACTGGGTTTTGAGAGATGGTTTGGGGATTTTTCTCTCCCACTCTGTGATTCTATGGAGTGATATTCTACGACATGCAATGCAAAATGGGACAAAAATTACTTAAGCTACTTACATCACTAATAAGTTTGGTACATTTTCTGGCCAATTCCATGCTCAGGTCTTCCATAACAGGCTTAAAGAATACCTGTCCAGAAAAAAAGGGAAAGGAAACACATTTCTATCCATGAACTTAGAGGAACAAATACCTTTATTCAGCAGGTGCTTGCCCACTCACCTTGTCTTCTTCATTTTCTTCTTCCTCTGTTTTTTCCTCTTCAGTTTCATCTTTTACATCCTCAAATACAGGAACCTTCATTTTCACTGTGTGTGTGTGTGTGTGTGTGTGTGTGTGTGTATTCTTTTTAACTCAGCAGTATAGCATCAGTTTATGTACGACAGTACCCTTGAGATCTTAGCATCCCTGGTATTCTGGCATAAATGACTTTGCCCAGGCCTCCTCTCTATTTAGCTCACACTTCACTCTCCTTATCACAACTGTGTGTTAGTGGATGGAACAGGATCCCAGGGGTTGGCCAGGGCTAGCTTCCCCAGGGGAAATAACATTTCAATAAGCAAAATTCATTTTTATGAACTTTTAAAGTCAGCATTCTTTTAACTTGTTATGAAATTCAAAAGAGATAATTTATTTATATTTCATTAATTCAATTCATAAAAGAATTTGAAAAAGGCTTCAAAATTCTGAGGAAAGCACTCAGCTGTAACACTCAAGATAGCAAGTCAAAAGCCTGTTATCTTAAAGAATTCCTCAACTCCTAAATAAAGCTTTCGCTGAAATGTCAGACATATCTCTGATTTGGGATGGTGAATCTGGATCATTCAAATTCATTTCATTAATGTAAGTTAAATTTTTTATGAGATATAAATGTACTTCTCACATTCTAAAAAATACTCACTTTATATTAGCTGATTAAAGCCTAGTAATTTATCATGAAAAGCTCTTTGAACCCTTCAAAGAATCTATTCTGAGTTCATTATAAATGTTAATCCTATATTGCTAGTGTATGATTTTACTTGTAAACATCATTAAACATGAGAAGTTGCAGTTAACACAGGTTGATATATCATTTAAGAATTCAAAACAATACTAGTCATCTCTTTCAATTCTGCCCATCATGTCAATTTTTACAAATTTGCTAGTTATTTGTATACCTTTCAATGTGTACTACACACTCAGAAAAGTTTGGAAAAATAAACTAGAATAATATTTATAATGTGATATATGTCATCAGTTAGATAATTAAACTATACTTCTCAAAACAAACCCTTCCTGTTAATGTAGGCAATCTTAATACTCTATCCAACTCATAATTTATCAACTTGCTTATTTAAATCCTAGGGTAAATTAATATTTATACAGCCACAGCACTTAAGCATTGGACATTAAAAAACACCCTATGGTGAATAACTAAACTAGTTATATAAAATACAACTTTAGTCAAAATAATATATCATTTTTAATAGTCAAGTATAATTTTGTTTTCTCTTGATATCCTATCTAGTTTTAACTTTATTTTTAATTCCCTTGGCCTTGCCTAAACTAAAAATCCTGACAATAAAAATTTCTATATGGTTATCACATATAGATATTTCTCACATCGTGTTCCCTGAGAATGAAGTTCCACTGGTGACTCTGAATGGAAACAAGGGTAAACAAATGCGTTTGGGGGAACCTGTACACAACCTCTACCCCTGCCACTAGAGATCCATACAGCAATGACACATCGGAAGTTCTGAGAAGATGCACATCCAAACAAGTATTTAAATTTGCTTAACCCAGCATTTCCTAAACATGAAATCCTATCCATCTAGTCTAATCTAAACTACTTACCCACCTAACTATCAATTTTTTAATGATATCTGATACTCCAGAAAACTAATACTTTTCTGTGAAATATTACTTAGGGAAACACTGTTCTATTCTGAAAAAAATTTCATGTTTTAGAAGAATCATTGATCTTCTCATGAAACAATTGTTGACACAGGCTAACTTAATAGCATCAAATATCCTGCTTATCAACAAAACACCAAAAAGAAATGTCTCAAGGGTAGTAAATTTGGAAAACTTAAGTTTTAAGTTTTAACTTTAAAATAACAGCCTGGTCAGGCCAGTATAGAGAAGTCTACAAGAAAATTCTTCTTACATTAATTATAGTTGTTCCATAAAGGAGCAGAATATGTGGGTTCTGATCGATTCCCTCACGTCCTCTGCCAAAAGACTATTCTATAGAAAATCGATTCCATTACCTTTATTTGGAAATAGAGAAGAGCACTTTTCATAATCTTTTCTTGCAAACTTCTAGGAGTGCAGGGAGAAAATATTGCCACCGCGGCTTAAAATACATCTATTGGCTAACGTTTAAGGTGACGAAACTTGCATTCCTCGTGGTATCACCTATTCTCCAGGGTGAATTACCTTCATCAGACTTCAATGGCTGCCTTTTCTCATTTCCATCATGTAATAAGTTCTTATTGACTCTTCACTGCACTGGAAAAGATCATGCACAAACATTTTTGAAAATATAACCAAACACCATATGCAATGTGAACATAAATTTTCCATTTGCAATTTTAGAATCAAAATTTTAAAGACATGGGTATCCTTAAGAAATCAATCCTACTAAAGCCCTCTCTTTTCCAGAGGGCAAAATCATGGTCAAGAGAAATTAATTATGCATCTTATTCACAGAGTTATTCAGTGGAGCACCAGGACCAGTACTCATGCATCCAAACACGTGTTGTTCTGCCAGGCACCGTGTTGCTGTTAGAGATAAAGCGGCAAGTAAAACATACTTGGCGCTAAGATAAGGCAGGACATAAAAAACTCACCATTCACGACTTGCTGGAGGAACTCCTTAATGATTGTTTGGCAAGCTAGACACATTATTACTTCTGATGAAATGCATTTTTCCTTTCACCTATAGGTATAATACAAAATGCATATGAAGTTTTCTCTAAAACATTTTAAGTCCTGCGCTTCATGACAGGAAAGCACTCTTGTCAATACCTCCAAAATGTGACTTAGGGAATAAGAAGAAAGTCTTATTCACAGATAGGTAATCGCATTTCAAAATTCCCTATCATCTTCTTTTTTAAAAAAATAAATATTGTATTTTAATACGTATTTTCACCTTCAGGAACCCCGAAAGGGGATTTCTGTGTAGCTACTAATCCTTTTTACTTATTGAGAATTTCATTTTATGTTATCTACTCCTTCTGTTAGTAGTCTCTATCCATGCCCTGATTCAAAATGAGACCAAGTCAGGAGCCACATTACTTACAGCCAACCCCCTAGTTCCCTTAAAAAGCAGTAAAGATCCTTACCAATACAAGTTTTTAGCTATCCAATAAAGGTACACAGTTCCAGGAAAAGCATTTGAAGGGTGTAACTCTATATTATCGATATGTTTTTAAAGGTCAGAAGGGCCTCATACAGCATGACTAAAGATAAGAGCTAACCTGCCCATTATAATACGGAAGTCTCTGGTCTCAGCGAGGGTTTGATATTTATGGGTAAGCAATGTATTTCCGTAGAAAGTACAGAGTCTCTCCAGTAATTTGGGTCTCCAAGGAAACAGCCCCGGCCAAGGAAACACCTCAGAAATTCAGTTCTGAGTTGAGGAACACTTAAGAGATAAACTAATTTTTTTTAATTTTAAAATCCACTCAGTGTTCTTATAAAACATTCCCCTTAAATGGTTAAGTGAGAGAGAAATTAGTTCATTTGACTTGTTTCCCTGCCAGAGGTATTTTTGTCTGTTTATTTGTTTTGATTGTGATTTGTTGTTGTTTGTTGGGTTGGTTTTTTTATCACTATCACCCTGAAGGTTCTCAGTTGAATTCCTGGTTATTCTAATTTTGCTTCATGTATGTCCTCATCAACCAGCATCTGTCCAAATGAGAACTTTACTAATAGATGAGAGGGAGGAATCATTTCTTAAAATAAGAAATGCAAGCTCTCTAGGGTGGTTTGTTCTTTACAGAAGAGTTCTGCTTAACATTAGCCTCATCTACTTTTATGATTCACAGTCAATAAGCCTATCCTCTTTTTGGTGGCTGTTTCATTACTGTTTGTTAATTCAAAATCAAAAGAATATAAGGCAACTTGAATAATTGTCACTCTTACCGACTATGCCATTAAAATGAGCTTTAACAGAGTGTTTTTCTGTGTTCCTATTTCCATTTTCACAAATACAGATCCTACTCACAAATGAAAACCACGTATCTACACTGGTGTTGCAGGAGCAAAACAAAAAAACTGCAAATAACTTTTGACACTATTTCCAGGTTGAGTGTAGTTGGGATGCCAAAATTAAAAATATGCATTCTTCTAAATATTTTGACAGAAAAAAAGTATTCTCATTCAAAGTCTACATTAACATAAGCACCCAGGAAACTGAAAGACTAGTTTAATTTGCTACTTACTTGAGATATTAGTTCAGTCTTAACAACAATAAGGCTAACACCTCAATCACTTCTACAGTCCTTCACACCAAGAGAAAGAAGCCCATGGTCTGAGTAGCCTCTATGTGGCCCGTTGCCAGAACTAAAGGATTACATGGGATCAAAGAGCTTGGCTGTCCCCCAAAGCAGCCTTTGTCTGCAGTTTTGTGTGAGAGGTCAGAAAAAATTGTGAAAGACTTTGAAACTGGCAAAAAAAAGAATTGGAAAAGATTACCCTGTGTCTTATCTGGTGTTACCTTCTGGCTAATTTGGCCTTTCACTGTCTTTGAGCAATTTTACAAGTCTATAAATTGTTGAAAACTGTCTTTGAGCAGTTTTACAACTCTATAAATTGTTGGAAACTGATAACAATGCTAATGATGCATCATCCACACAAATGCAAGTTAATTGCTTCCTAGGGAAAGCAATTGATTGCTGCCTTGTTGATAGACCCTTCAGATACCTATTTGTAAATTCATTTCAGCATTCCTTATTACTCACTTATGTGTAGTCCTTCAAATTTACCTTTGAACCCATTGTAACATCTTACTAGTGTCCTCATTAGTTAATGAGTTAAAATCTTTGAAACGTGTTCATTTTATGTTTTATGAGAATCATGATTTCACCATTTTTAAAAAAAATCCTTTCACAGATACAAATGATTTAATTATCCTCATTTCTTTGCTTTAACAGTCGAACAAAAATAGAAAGGGAGAAGGTGCTGTTCAGTAAAGACCAATGCTCTTGACTGTAAATATAGCTGCAACAATCCTTGGTGTTTATTGACATTAGCTTTTTGTTTTGTTTTATGTTCAGGTCCAGTCTCATTTGACTATTGGCAAATGCCACGTGTGTGCTAGTGTATGCGTACATTCATTCACAGAACATGCACACACACAGAACACACACATGCACTCAAGCACACTTAATTCAGCACAGATGCCAGATCCCTCTTGAAAAGCACACAAGGCTTCAGTAAATGCAAAGACATAATTGCTTCTCACATCTGGAAAAACTTAAATATGAGAGAGGATTTATTGAAGAGGCTCTTTGCTTGGCTGTCAACACTGTATCAGGAGCCAGAGAGAGAGGAAGCTTGATCAGTGCTGGCAATCCTTTAACCCTTCAGAGAGAGATGTTCTACTAATTAATTTATGACATGCCCTCCTTACATGATTTATGAAGTTTCTGAAAACACAAGAAAGTAAATAGTTTCCTAGCAACTCAGAAAGAAAAGCTGTTTTTGTCATGTTTCCAGGGGCAGAGGGGAAATTGTATATTGAAATTTGAAAATAATGTGCAAGTCCTTTTAGGATTTACAGGAACTAGTATAAAGGACACATGGACAACAACTAAGAGGGGTGGAAATGGGAGGGAGGTGGGGAGCACTGGGGGTGGGCTGGGATGGGAGTAAAAGACAAAAAACTGTACTTGAACAACAATTAAATTTTAAAAAAAGAGAAAAAAAGGAAAGGCTTTGGGGTTGTAGAGCATATTGAAAGAAGCCATTAGGACAATAACTTACATAAATACACACAAAGTTAGACAATTCAGTTCTTTACAGAGGAGTGTAATAATGTTTCCAAAGGGGAAGTAGGGGAGTTATAGGAGCTCAAAGCACGAAAACAATGAAGAGAAACTAAGGAATGGGCAGATCTTCCCCTAGAGAGGATATTTAAGCTGGAATTAGGTAAAGTGATGGGGTATAGGGAAGGCATCCAAAGAGCACTAATAAAGGCCCAGACACGGGAGCTGCGGGAGCCCATGTCGCTGGTGGATACAATGGAGAGAGACAAGGGCAGCAGAGCACCAGTAACTACTGACCTCAGGGAGAGCTAGATGAAGCTGGTGTGGACCATGAACCCTCTATAAATAACAGTTCCTGGTTAATCAACTACGGAACCAGCTGATCCATACCTACTCTCTCCCCTTCATATACCTGAACTGAATTTTTATTCCTTCGTTTTATCATTAACCAATTGAAATATCCCTCAAGTATCCTGGACTTCATGAAAACTCAGAGTGAAGAAATTATTCCCAGGTTTATTAGTCTAATGAAGATTGTAGTCAAGGGAAATTCATTTATGTATCTCCTCAAATAAATGGAATTTATGTTCAATGTACTTGTAACATGAATTTCACACAACTATACAATTACAATTTTATTATTGAAATGCATCTATTTTTTCTATATTTTACTAAATAAGTTATATTAACATTTATGCTTACTATTAAGCGACCAATTACTACATCTAAATTCACTAAGGATTTCTTCTATTCCAAAACCGCGATTTCATCCCAGTTTAAAGCAGGGAAAACAACACAACTGATGGGAATAAGTGCACCACTTTTGAAGCACTAATTCCTGGGTCTTATATCAACGGTTTCCACTGAGTATTCTCAAATGTAACTCAAAATATAAGCTAATATCAAAATAAGAGCATAATTAAAGTGAATGTGCCATTTAACTGTGCCATTTACAACAGCTTTAAGATGTTTTGTTTTAATATATTTTATTGAGTATGCCATCACAGTTGTCCCATTTTGCCCCCTTCATTCCCTTCCACCCTGCACACCCCTCCCCCCATGCTCCCCCCTTTAGTTCATGTCCATGTGTCATAAGTTCTTTAGCTTCTACATTTCCCACACTACTCTTGCCTTCCCCTATTTTCTCCCCACCATCTATGCTACTTATTCTCTGTACCTTCTGCCCCCCTCTCCTCCTCCCACTCTCCTGTTGCTAACCCTCCATGTGATCTCCATTTCTGTGGCTCCGCTCCTGATCTAGCTGTCCTCTTAGTTTGCTTTTCTTTTAGGTGTGATTGTTAATAACTGTGAGTGTTTGCTGTTCTTTCACTGTTCATATTTTTTATCTTCTTTTTCTTAGACGTTTTAAAATAATTGGTGAATAGTAAAAACTAGTTTAACATGTATTGGTAGTAATTTCTCACTGAGGACTCTGTCTTTTTATCATTTAATATGTGTGTGTGTCTATCTTCATCTACTCATTTCACAAATATTTGTGTGCCTTCTATGGACCAGGAAGAGATTTTAACCTCTTCAGACTATCCATGACATAAAAACAACAAAAATCCCTACCCATCTCTCCTATTTCAATCATATATTCATTCCCCAAGTATTTATTGAGCATCTACTTTATGCCATGCACTATAAAAGCTTTGCATCGCCAGTATAGTGCAGATACTGAATATACATGTGATAGTCAATATTTACTACTTTATTCAGTTAAAAATATGTATTTTCTTAGGCCATGATAAAATTTGTTGGACTAATAAAAGCTACATTTTCAAGAAAGTAGCAGAATGTTTTGTAGAATTTTTCTGAATGTTCAAATAATTTTGTAGACATCAATTTTTATCCTATTTTAATGCCCTACTTGTATCTATAGATGGTTTTCTCCACCCATCTTTTCTCAAGTTGTGTATGCAAAAATTTTCTTCATAACCCCAATATGCTTGGCATATTTTTAATTTGCTCATAAAGTGACATCCCTCAGGCAATGTCTACCTGTGATGTTTCAATCAGCTCAGAAATCATTATCTGGAACAGCTCCATCCAGTAGACATGTCATATGAGCCCCATAAGTAGTTTTAAATATTCTGGTTGCCACATTTTAAAAAACTGATTAAATTAATTTAAAGGATATATTTTATTTAGCTCAATGTATCCAAAATATTACCCTTTAACCATGGGGTGAACATAAAAAGTACTAAGATTTAACATTTTTTAAAATACTAAGTCTTTGAAATCCAGTGTTTTTTAAATTTTACACTCATAGCATATCTCAACTCAAAGAAGCCACACTAGGCAGTGGCCACCATGGTGGACAGGGCAACTATAAGGTGATATGAAAAGACTGGAAATCAATAGCTGGTTTTCATTTTGATTGTATATACCCTAAATGTGAAAAATACATTTAAAATTAAACTTAAGATGAGAATTTCAGAATCCTAGTAATAAGAAAGCAATAAAAACTACAACCTATTTCAGTTTCCAGACCTATCTAAATCAGAATCCTCTGTACAGAGATGTATTTCATTAAAGGGTTAGATTGTTATTATAAATAATAAATTAACTCTTTAAATTGTCTTTTAATTAATTTCACCAAAGATGCATTCAAAATGCTATCTTGTTTCATTAATGAAAATGACATATTTAATATCCCAGCAGTTTTCAGAATAAACATTCGCTCTTTAATTATCCACCTAATAAATACATAATTATATGTGTGAGTAATAGGTATTTGCTCTTAATTTCTCAATCTAAATAGCAGAAAGTCCAAATGGTGAAATATTCTCCACCGTTACTCCCATTTTTAACTCATACAATCCGATTTAAAATATACCGGCAATTTGCTCATCAATTTGGCCAGGTAAATCCTTTTAAAACTATGCTATAAAGCAATGTCACAGTGAGCTATGAGATTTTAATAAAGAGGCTGATGGATCATTTTAAGCCCCAAGTGTTTAACTGAAAGGAGGTTTTTCTACTAAAAACCTTAAGTTTTGAAATAATCAACAGAAAAGATCTTCAGTAGTGAGGGGAAAAAATACCTCAGAGTTCTGTTCCACAGATGATTTTGCTTATTTCTTTGATGGAGCCAATAAAATGAATATTTGTTTAACTGCAAGGATTTTTAATAATATCCAAAGCAATAAAGTGCTTTTAATCTAAAAATACTGTTACTAAAAATGGTCTCTTAAGTCTTAAGTTTTATTCATGTTATCCCTTTTCCAAGCTCTGCTGAAAATTTTGGAGAAAGATGAAACTCTGTAAAAATGTAGGGAGGTGCCCTGGCTGGTGTAGCTCAGGGGTTGAGGTCTGGCCTGCAAACCAAAGGGTTGTCAGTTCCATTCCCAGTCAGGGCACATGCCTGGATTGTGGGCCAGGTCCCCAGCAGGGGGTGTGTGAGAGGCAACCACGCATTGATGTTTCTTTCTTTCTCTTCCTCCCTCCCTTCCCCTGTACAAAAATAAATACTTAAAACCTCTAAAAAAAATTAAGGCAGCCATTCGATAACTCTTAGAAATCCCCTCTACTGGTCTCTACCAGGTACTGCAAGAGGGAACAAAAGGATGATCATGGTATACACATCAAGCACTGTGTCATGGGATACATATACATGTCCCCACTTAATCCTCACAACATCCATTTCACAGAGATGCTGGGACTAAGAGTGATAACTCGCCCAAGTTTTCACAACAGATTCAAATCCAGGTCTGTACTGCTTCATTTTGTGTAGAACCTGAAGCATGGAGAAGCAGAACATTGACTATTCCTTTCTGATAGTGATAGTACTTTCTATCATCTTTTTCACTTTCCAACTTCAAAGGAATTGCCATTACAGATGGTTTTTGAAAGAAAGGGTACTCTCTATGCTATGGGGACAATTTAGTTACTGTGACTGGCCAAAACTAGAGCCCCAGGAGTTAGCAGCAAGGGTGAAGCAGACAACAACAAATGGACGTCACCTTATTTGAGAAGCTTTCCAGTTTACTACTTGAGCAGCACTTTTTCTCCCCTGATCACTAGATACCAAGATCATAAAGTTTATATATGCAATACTCTTAAAAACAATTCAGATGCATGTAAGATATTGCATGCACAAATGAAGAAAGTGGGATGGAAAACAATTTATGAGGCAAATTTTATTGTATCCAAATAGAGCTTGCCCTTTCTACATAGCTGCCTTAATAACCAAAAAGATCTGGAAAGTTTTCTTTTAATTATATTCAATACATAAAAACTTAGAATATAGTAAGAATTCATTGAAAATATGTGGTAGTAGTAACCTTTTAGAATGCATTCTCTGATTTACTCAAAACTAATGAAGAAAATTTACCAAAAAACTGGAAGAATTTTCTAGATGTAGTCTAGAATATTAAAAAATTTTCACTCCAAACTATAATAGCAACAATAACAGTATAAATGGAATACTGCTCCTGAGCTAAAAATGAAAATTTCATTTAATAATGTGAGTAATTTTTAATGTATGTACTCTAGCTATTTAATGTAAATCTAACCTTTTTAAAGCACAAAGTAGCTACTTTTAAGGATTTCTATGACAAACTGTCCCCCAAAGTGAATATTTTATATTTTTATTTAGTCTTTTATTTAATCTTTAATCTTTTTATTTTACTTAATCTTTACTGTATTTTTGCCATTAGTATTTAGTCCCCTTACACCCCTTCCCGCCAGCCACCACCACACTGTTGTCTATGAACACTGAACATTTTAAAGAGCAATGAGAGTCTATGAGAGTCTTTTTTACATCAAAAAAGAGAGTCTATGAGAGTCTTTTTTACATCAAAACATTTATGTATTACCATATTTTTAGGACTATAAGATGCACCAGACCATAAGACACACCCAGGTTTTAGAGGAGAAAAATAGGAAAAAGAATTTGAAGCTAAAAATGTGGTAAAATATTTAGTAACATAAATAACATATTTCACCAATGTAAATGTAAACTACATTTACTAGCCAGGTAAGCTGTATTTGGACTATAAGAATCCCCTTTTCCTCCCAAATTCAGGGAGAGGAAAGTGCATCTTATAGTCCAAAAAATACGATAAGTTTGCTGAAAAAGAAGTAATTTTATTATCATATGTTAGTGAAGTAGCAGGGACATTTTTTTTTCAAGATTCGAATTCAGCTTTGACACTAGAGTTATTATCATAATCCTATGAAATATTTGTTCTATAGAAATATCACTATATGTGCATTTGATCCGAGATGTACTTGGTTCATTATTTTAAGATTTAAAATAACTATTCATGTTATTTCCTTTGACAGTTATTTATAGTATTTACATTACTTCCTCTTATACAGTTATGAGTTGGGGAAACCTCAGCTTTTAATTTAATCAGATTAAATAGACAAATTCTATAGTCCCATCTTAAGCAAAGTACTCATATGTACAAATTTTTAAATAGCTTTAAAGTTTCTTAACAAACTTTACACGGTGTTTTGGAGAAGTTACCCGATGGCCAATTAAGTGTGGCCACCTTAGAAATACAAAATTCCCAAAAAGGGGTAAATTATCTGTATTATAAAATCTAATCTAGGATGGAGTTGAAGAAGACTTTAAGAAAAATGACACAGTTTTATGCTTTAACTAGTTCTTTATTTAATTCATCTTTTTATGAATTATACTTTATACTTTAAGTTCAGTATTTTGTTAATTTTTTTCTACTTTTCCAAAACACAGTAGTGGCAAATGTTCTGTTTAAGCAAACTATCTTTCTTTAAATATTTAAAGGTTTAAATTTTATGATCTAAGGGCTAAATATTTTTCAGAACAGCACCAAAATGCATATTTTAAAGTATATTACAGGCTTTTGTGTTGCTTGTTTTTCAGAGACAGAACCAATGGTTGTATTTGGGGGAGATGATTTGACAAAAATTATAACCAACTCATGAACTACATTATGATGGGACTTCTGCTCCAACTCTTTGCTATACTCAAAACTAGAACACATGCATGACACTACATTCCACACTGAATTAATAGCTGAATTTTATTCTATTTTCCAGCCTGGCAAAAACTCTCCAATTGACTAATAAGAAAGATCAGGAACAGAAGAGATTGGAAGCCTGCTAGATCCTCTGAATGAAGTATAGTCACGAAGTCATCATTTGGAAAAGGGTAACACTCAAAGTGCCACATCTGACACTGGCACTTTTTCTGCATGGAAAAAGCACCACGTGAGGAGGAGTCCCAAGATCTGGGCTCAAAACCTCACTCTACTGTTGACCTGCATATGTTTGTGGGTGAGTCATCTGAGGTCATTGGTCCTTTACTTTCTTATTTGTAAATAATGAGGCCAACCCTCCTAGTTCTAAGATTGTATGATTACCTGATTACCAAATTTATCTGGTAATCTACTAATTATCATAGTACAAAAAGTTCAAAGATGAAAACATTATCAACAAATTATTTTATCAAATCATTTTTTAAAAATCTGTTTTGGTACAAGAGGAATAGAAGTAACTTATGAGTATGTTGAATAATAGACACTGTGGTAATTCCTTTTCATATCTTACTTCATGGCATACTCATATAACCTCTCTAAAAAGTAAATATTATTGTAATCTCCAAACAGAAGCTCAAGAAAATTACAGTAATTTGCTTTAATGTAACATCAACAGGACTGAATCAGATCTTTCTATATGTTTTTGTATCACCTCACCAAATATACCCATTGCACATATTCAACACTGTGATATCTACTTTTAAAAACTCCTTTTGTATTTTGAACCTAACCAGGTATCATTGAATGGCTAATAAAGTATAGGACATTTATAAAGCCCATTCCCATTTACATCAAACTGTTTTAACTATGATAAAGACACAGCCTTTAAACAACTATAGGATATTTTCATGGACTTTTCTAAAATCCAGAGAATTTAACTCCAGGTAGAAATACTATGAAAGAATAAGTGGTTTCTATATGTATATAAAACAGGAATGTATTTCCAAGGAATAGAAAATCATCAATGATACAGCTATGCTGAGTATATTCATGGCTATGTGTTCCAAAATTGATATAAACATAATTAGTGGGAAATTAAATTTTGTTAGAGCCAAGGTATGACTCTGAAAACCTTTTAGGCATTTATCTTTACAACGATCTCATGGGGAGTTCAAGCTTGCTTTCAAAAATGACACTGTCCAAAGCTCTAAACAGCAGATATTTATTGCAGTATTCAATCTGTTGCAAGAATGTCTTGGCAATTCAATATAAGAATATATATAAGAGTATAAGAAGTTCAACATAAGAAAATAAACTTTCCATATCATCACAAATGGGAAAAATTATCTTAAGCAGTACCTTTCCTTATCCCTCAATTTAATTAACATTCTCTCTCGAAGTTATAATAAAAACTTTTATTGTTCTTCACATTAATATTTTAGTTGTTCTGCAAATATGAATGCAAATGGACAAAAAAGAAAAATCACTTTTTAAAAACAAACTAGATGACCAACACAACCTGATTTTATATTAGTGCTGTTTTATATTTTCAGTTGTGTTACCATCTCTCAAAGAAATGCTTACAGACTGTGAGTTACAAAAAGAGCAAATCAATGGTATTGATATATGTGAATTGAAATTTTATACTGCTTATGCATATATTAGTTTCAAATAATTCAGTGTTTGATTCTAAATGTCAATATTGGACTGCCATGAATAAGTGACTATGTTAGGCACTGCAATAACTATGAGAGAACAAAATCTAGCCTTTCCTATGCAAAGAGCTTATAAGCTATGAGCATAGCTGAAGCAATTAGAGAGCATAGTAAAGTCATCAGCGAAATACAGAGTGCCACGAGGATTCAGAGGATGAAGAAAGTCACAAATACTGGGGGGACGCTAGAGCTCCATGAGCATTGCTTTTGATCTTCACATTATAAAAATGAGTCAGTTTTTCAGGAGTGAGAAAAGGGGGTTAGAAGCCATAGCACAAGTAGAAACAGCAGAATAGCTGTACCACAGCCACCATGAGAAGTAAGTCCAGGATGCACAGAGATGGGGAGGGAGGAACACACCGAAGGCAGAAAGAAAATAATTTCAAATGTCAAGCCAAAAATTTTCCATGCAATTCAATCAGAGATATTACATCACGAAGTTTTAAGTGGGACAGCAACCTGTAAATCCAACAGAAAGATTAATCTAGCTGCAGTGTAGGTAGGATATGCTGAAATGGAAGGAAAAAAAATACCAGAAGAATGCAGACAGTCCAGGCAAGAAATAAAGATTGATAGCAGGGCTGGAAATTGGCACAGGCCCAGGCATGTTGAATCTAAAATTGAGCTGTTCGGGTGGAGTGTCAACCATCAGTTAGATGCACAGTGGTCAGATTCGGGCACAGACTCAGCACAGGGAAAGGAATCAGAGTCCACGGAGCCAAAGCAAAATGATGGAGAAAGTAAAGGAAACAATTTTCAAAGTCTCCACCTAAGGAAAAGCAATTCACCCCCAAAAGACTGCTGATCATTCATGCTGTACATAGAAAAAAAGTACACTTCTAAAACAAGTTCTCCCACGAAGCAAAGACAAAATTCTCTCTATTCTGTTTTCTTAACAATTCTCAAAAGTTAGACTATTTTAATGGAGTACTTCAAATATTTATTAAGACATCATTATATGACTTAAGAACTTGAAATACAAGAAATTATGATCTGCACCAAGGGGCTTTTAAAACCAGATGCTTGTCTGATTATAAAAGTAATAAATGTTCACAATTTACTGGAAATAGCAAAAAGCATGTATTTAAAATATGATACTGAGAATTGTTTAATTTCATCAATTTTTTTTCAGCAGTGGATGGCTTTACTATTTAACCTTTTGATCCATACCATTAGCATATTAATTTGATATTATATTAGTAGGTTTTCTAATATTGAACTATCCTTGCAGTCTTAGGTTAAATGCTACTTGCTTTTGATAAAGTATTCTTTAAAAGAATGTGATTTTATAGTGTTTGTTTATACAACAATATGTAGGTAATAAGGCATAAATAAGTTCATACTAGAATCATTTATTTTCATGAACTAGAGCTTTCTTTTGATGGTCTCATCTTTTTTGTGCTTTATGCCAATCTATGTACCTTTGAAATGGTTCTTCCCTGAAAATAGGAAAGAGTCACTAATAAAGCTATAGTAGAAACGTTAATAACTTACCTGTGTGGACCATGCTCAGGTCCCAGACTCTGAATCACATGACCTGAATATCCAGCTACAGCTCATTAAGCCCAAAGCTGTCACTGCACTAGAAGAGAAGAATGTGTTTCATGAGATTGAACCAAGCAACATGTAGCTGTAGATAATCACATGATCATAAGTGCTGGGGCAATAAGCCCACATAGAATCAGGTGGGTAGCTATTTTCAACTATAATCTGATAAGCAAGCTAAGAAATAATGTATTCAGAGAAAAGCAGAGCCAAAGAACTGCACAAACCCTAAAACACCTGGTAAAAGAGATTTGCTTTCTAATAACCTCCCAGTTCCCATTAAGTTCAGTCTTACTTGTTGGAATTGTTTTCTGTGAGATTATCCCATATTCTTGCTCCAAATACCTTTTTTCTTTTTGGTATTATTTGGAATTAAACATTGCCAGATAATATCAGGGCAAGGAGACTTGCATAATGCTAATTATTTCACAATATTTCTCAATGTTTCCTTAGTTATTGCATAGCTCTGCTTTTCTAATATCTCTGGTGTTGATTTTGGTAGTATACATGTTTGTTTTAAATATTCATTTCATTTATACTTTTCAGATTTATTAATATAGTGTTCTCTTGTGGATTTTGAGCTTAATGATAAGCTAATCAGATGCTGAGCTAGAGGTAACTACACATCCAGACAGATGATTGAGTAAAAATTGTGGAAATAGATATATTAAATTATCAAGGCAACTTTAATAACAAATTTAATATATTGATGACATTAGCTGAGATTTATTTTTTGTGTATTTTCTTACTAATAGTTCTTTATAACACAGAACATGAATCTAATAAAATGGAAATAAATAGACCTATTGTTAAAATAATACTTTACCAACAAATACTTTTTACACATTTAGATATACAAGAAACTAGGCTTTGAAAATATTAATGATGATGTTTTAAATCAAATTTGTAAGCTAACAGAACATATTTATATCCAGATAGCAAGTGAACATTCTATTAAAAACATAATCACTTTAAAACTCACTTCCAAATGTTATCATAAACTTATCACTTAGTTACGTAGTACAGTAAAGCACTAAGATTATCTTTTTTATGATAAATCCTTATTAACTAAGTCATTCCCCATTTCAGAAATAGCTAGCCTTTTATTCCATGGGTGAGAAGTAAAATATAATGAATCATAAGGTAATTAATGAGTCATCTAGTTTGACTAGATGTCTGATGAGTACAGTTTGCAAATGTCAGAATTCTACAACTGTAGACAAGAACTGTTGCCTATACTGTTCCCAACTTCTTATTCTACACAACCCTGAAATGTAACTATACTGGAAGAACTACAAAAAAGGGAAAGGATGGCAATAGAAGCAAATTATCAATTTAAAACATAAATTTAAAATATAAATAAGAAAATGCAACAAAAATATATTTAAATGTATCAATTTAAAATATAAAAAAGTAAAATGTAGACATACCTAGGTTCCTATTATTACATTTTTCTCAAGCAGCTCTGAAGAAAACAATTTAACTTTCAAATACTCTCTTGATAAAAAGAACTTCTACCTTTGTTCAGGGACCAAATGTGTCCCAGCTGAAGCTGCTCAAGGCAACAGACGGTCTCCCACTCCACCCCTGGAGCGGCGGGGCAAGGACCCTTGAAACAAGGACACTTGAAACTTGTAGCATCCTCGCTACACATACAGGGAAAAGCATCCACAGTTTTTTACTCTCAAAATTTAAGAAAGAAAACCCAAGTAATTTATGGGTCCACAGTAACATGTGTACATGATTTATAAATAAACATACTGGGGAATGAGCTCAGACTTTTACTTACTAATAGAGACTGCATGGTAAAAAAGACAAGTTCAGTGCACTAACTGAGAACCTCTTGGTGGCAGGAATTACCCTGGGTTAGCCTATTGTTCCATGTGTACCTAGAACAGAGCTAAGTTACAAAACAGCCTGCGAATCCAAAGCCTCCCATTTTGTTCTCTCTAAGCACACAGGCACACACAAAACGACACTTAAAATGCTGCCAGCAAAACACTGCCCTCTCCCAGAGTCACTAATATTGTAACTGCACACTGGCCTGATATGTTTAATTCATTTCTTTCTTCACAATGCACAGTGGCAATACAGTTTTCATCTTTCTTCCTGCTGTGGCTGTGGATGTCACAGCTAAATAAACAGGTGGATTGCACATTGCTCATTGAGCCAGGCTGACATTCAAGAAATGTCTACTCAACTTCTGAGCACAAATAAAGCTCCAAACTATTCACACTTCAGCTGTACCTCACTGTCACCCTGTATGTCATCTCGAACTTGGAGTTTGGGAAGCTTGGATCTGGGAAAGGCAGGAAAAAATCAAAGTAGTTGTGTAAATTTTTTTATAAACAAACTCACAGGAAGAATGTCCAGTCAACATAGAAAAATAAAGTTTCTGAATGTCATGTGAAATGCTCACGAAGCAACCATATCTATAAAATCAATGTGCCTTTCTGTCTCATGTTGACTGGCCTTCTCCATAATCTATTTTATTTTCAAATACTTCTTTGTGAAGATACCAAGATCTGATGAGTAATATCTGAAGGAAAAAAGTAAAAAATAATTTTAACTCTCTATTCTTACAACCTGGTGTAAAGCAATTTAACTGTGTTAAAAGGTGAGGCTGTATATAAAATGTAATGTGATCACTGAGGAAACAAGGATGAGCATTCTGTTGAAATGTTAATAAAATAACAGAATACAAAATGATATACACAGGACTCGGTGAGCATGGTAGTTAAAACACAGGTACTGTAGTAAACACACAAGTCAAATTCAAGTTCCATCATGCAAAATCTATCTGAGATTGGGCAAGTTATTTAGCTTCTCAGAGCCAAATATTCCTCAATTAATACTGGAATAATAAATAATTCATCCCTAGACGGATTTTCTGATAACTACATATAATAATTACTCAGGACACTTTGACCAATGCACTTAAAAGCTTAATATTATTGTCATTCTGTCAAAATTGTTTCCACTTAACAGGATCATAAAAAAGCAAATGGATTATCCATTAAAAATTCTGGAAAGAACTGACCAAAATATTACCATATATCTGGGGGTCAGTAGTAGGATTCCTTTCCAAATGTTCTAAAATTTATGCATTATAATTAACATAAATAAAGTAAATCATGTTATTTTAACTATTTAAAACTAAGAAAATATTTTATGGCAAGAGAAAGCAACCAACTTGAGTCTAGGTCACTTGCTAGACTAGTCAGCTATACTTTCTGAGAAAACCATGCAGTGTAATAGTTGAGGACATTGTGGACAACATGATACACAGATGACAGGGAAAACCCTATAGTCACCACCAAAAAACTACTCAACCTAATAAGTGAATTTGGCAAAATAGCAGGATGCAAAGTCAACATGCAGAAATCAAGGGCATTTTTGTACACCAACTATAAAATATCAGAAACAGAAACTAGGAAAAAAACCAATTCACAATAGCAACAAGAAAAGTAGAGCACTTAGGAATAAACTTAACCAAGGAGGCAAGAGACCTGAGCTCAGAAAACTACAGAACACTGAAGAAAGAGATTAGGGAGATACAAACAAGTGGAAGCATATATCACATTCACGGATTGGAAGAATCAACATCATTAAAATGCTCAGACTACCCAAAGCAATCTATAGATTCAATGCCATCCCTATTAAAATACCAATGACATATTTCACAGATTTAGAACAAATATTTCAAAAATGGAACTAAAACCATTCCAAATAGCCTCAGCAATCTTGAGAAAGAAGAACAAAGTACACGGGATCACAATACCTGATATCAAATGATACTACAAGGTCACTGTAAGCAAAACAGCCTGGTATTGGCAAGAGAACAGACACATAGACTAATGTAACAGAATAAAGAGCCAAGAAATAAATCCATGTTTCTATGGTCAATTAACATTTGACAAAAGAGGCAAAAGCATAAAATGGAGTAAAAGTAGACCAAAAAATAGCGCTGAGAGATCTGGAATGGTAAGTGCAAAAAAATGAAACTAGACCACCAACTTACACCATACACCAGAATAAATTCAAAATGGATAAAAGACTTAAACATAAGCCATGACACCATAAAAGTCCTACAAGAGAACATAGGCAGTGAAATTTCAGATATCTCATGCAACAATATTTTTGCCTATACACCCCCCAGGGCAAGGGAAATAAGGAAAAAAATAAACAAATGAGACTTCATCAAATTAAAAAGCTTCTGCACAGGTATAGAAAATATCATCAAAATGAGAAAATGAGCCAACCATATGGGAAAACATATTTGCCAGTGATACCTCAGATAAGGACTTGATCTCCAAAACATATGAAGAATTCATATGACTCAACATCAGGAAGACAAAAAATCCAATTAAAAAATGGGCAAAGGACCTGAACAGACACTTCTCTAAGGAGGACTTACAGAGAGCCCATAGGCAAATGAAAGAATGCTCAATATCACCAGCCATCAGAGAGATGCAAATTAAAACCACAGTGAGATACTGCTTCACTCTGGTCAGAATGGCCATCATAAACAAATCAACAAACAATAAGTACTGGCAAGGATGTAGAGAACAGGGAACTCTAGTGCACTGTTGTAGGGAATACAGACTGGTGCAGCCACTGTGAAAAACAGTATGGAATTTCCTCAGAAAACTAAAAATGGAACTATCTTTTGATCCAGTGATTCCAGTGCTACAATTTTATCATAAGAATCCCGAATCACCAATTCAAAAGCAACTATGCACCCCAATGTTCATAGCAGTGTTATTTATAATAGCCAAATGCTGGAAGCAACCTAAGTGCCCATCAGTAAATGAGTGGATCTAAAAACTGTTACACAGTGGAATACTATGCAGGAGAAAGAAAGAAGGAACTCCGGTCCATCCCTCATACATAACAGATGTGAACAGACCAAAACATGGCTCAAGAACAGCTCAAAGCCGCAGAGCCTGTAATTCTAAGTGACCAAGAACTAGCCAACCTTTCAGATGCACAGTTCAAAATGCTGCTGATCAGGATGCTCACAGAATTGGTTGATTTTAGTCATAAATTAGAGAAACAAATGAAGGCTAAACTAATTGAAATGAAAGGAAATGAACAGGAAACCAATAGTGATGGAAAGGAAACTGGAACTCAGATCAGTCCAGTGGACCAGAAAGAAGAAAAAAATGACCAAACAGAAAAGAATGAAGAAACAATAATTCGAACAAATGAGGAGAGGCTTAGGAACCTCCAGGACATCTTTAAACGTTCCAACATCCGGATTATAGGGGTATCAGAAGGGGAAGAGGAACAGCCACAAGTGGAAAACTTATTTGAACAAATAATAAAGGAGAACTTCCCCAATCTGGCCAAGGAAATAGACTTCCAGGAAATCCAGGAAGCTCAGAGAGTCCCAAACAAGTTGGACCCAAAGAGGAACACACCAAGGCACATCATCATTACATTAGCCAAAATTAAAATGAAGGAGAGAATCCTAGAAGCAGCAAGAGATAGGGGACAGTCACCTACAAAGGAGTTCCCATCAGATGGATTTCTCAAAAGAGACCTTACAGGCAAGAAGGGGCTGGAAAGAAGTATTCCAAGTCATGAAATTCAAAGACCTACACCCAAGATTGCTCTATCCAGCAAAGCTTTCATTTAGAATGGAAGGGCAGATAAAGTCCTTCTCAGATAAGATCAAATTCAAGGAGTTCACCATCACCAAGCCCTTATTATATGAAATGTTAAAAGGACTTATCTAAGAAAAAGAAGATAAAAAATATGAACAGTGAAAGGACAGCAAACTCACGGTTATTAACAACCACAACTAAAACAAAAGCAAACTAAGAGGACAGCTAGATCAGGAGCAGAACCATAGAAATGAAGATCACATGGAGGGTTAGCAACAGGGGAGTGGGAAGAGGAGAGAGGGGGAGAAGGTACAGAGAATAAGTAGCATAGGCAGTGGGTAGAAAATAGACAGGGGGAGGGCAAGAATACTATGGGAAATACAGAATCTAAAGAACTTGTGACACGTGGACATGAACAAAAGGGGGGAATGGTGGGGGAGGGGTATGCAGGGTGGAGGAGAATTAAGGGGGGGAATAGGACAACTGTAATGGCATAATCAATAAAATATATTTTTTTAAAAAGAAAGGAAGTCCTACCCTTTGCGACAGCATGGATGGATCTGGAGAGCATTATGCTAAGTGAAATAATCCAGGAGGTGAAAGACAAATACCATATGATCTCACCTATAACAAGAACCTAATGAACAAAACAAACAAATGAGCAAAATATAACCAGAGGCATGGAAAAAAGGAACAAAACTGACAGGGACCAGAGGGGAAGGGGAAGGGTGATAAGGGAGGAAAGAAGGTAAAGGGTCTAGTTAAAGAACATGTATAAATGATCCACAGACATGGACAACTTGGTGGGGACTGACTGTGAGAGTGGGCACCAGGGGGAGGGTGGAAAGGGGAGAGCAATGGGGGAAAATTGGGACAAGTGTAATAGAGTAACAATTAAAAACAAAAAACAAAAAACATGGGTTCCAGTCCCACTAATGACTATCAGGGTGATCTCGGTTGAGTCTCTACAACCTCTACAAGGCCTAATAAAAATAGCCTATTCAAGGGGCTTCTCTAAAAATGCTTCCATTTCAAATGTTATGTTTTTATAAACACGGGAATCATTTAGTCCAGAGGGGACCCAAGTGCATATGTAAGGGCACTGCAGTCAATGAGGAAAAGGAAGGTGCATTGATGATGCTAGAGCAACTTAGGAAACACATAAAATAGGATCCACTCAATGCACACCAAGATCAATTTCAAATGAGATCAAAATGTAAAATATGAAACCACAGAAGAAAACATAAGTAAATCACTTTATATAACCTTGACGAGTAACCATTCTTAAAATCTGGAACCGGTGGGGGAAAAGAATGACAACATAATGTCCTTCAGGAAGAAAGAAGTAGAACTCAAGTGTTGGCGACTTTTGTAATCTTTAGAGGAAAGCAGACAGGTTTTGTGCAAATAATCCACAGGCCTGGGCCCTGGCTCTGCGGTTCCTTAGCTGTGCGACTCCGCATACAGTTAGTTGTTCCCTCACATCTATGCCACCAGGGCTGCCACCCTGGCTTCTGACTTGTTTACAGATTTGTCTTTTCCTCTGGCTTGCCAACCTCTACAAAAATAAAATATAATCATACAAAGAAAGAATGAGAACATAAAAATAAATGTGAATGCATATAAGTAAAAATCAATAATAACTTAGAATTTACACATAAAAAGAGAACACTGTAAACAAAATAGAGATAGTAGAGGAGAAACTATAACAGATCAGGAACGAATAATAGCCCCAATATAAAAGAAATTTCTAAAACTCAGAAGTAAAAGTCAACAAACAAAAGTGGACAAAAAAATGAAAATACAGTTCAAGAAAAAGAAATTCAAATGGTCCTCAGAATAAGAAAAGATGCTCAACTTCACTAATGAAAAATGCAAATTGAACCAACATGATATCCCATGTTTTACGTTTCAAATTAGCAAAAACTCCAAAAGCTCACAACACACTCTGTTGGTGAAACTGGAGAAATTGGCCCTTTTGTGTATTTCAGTTGGGAACACAACATTGTTCAACCCCAATGCAGATGAACTTGGCAATATCTAGCAAAATTACATATGCATTTTACTCTTTGACCCCTCAGTTCCTCTTATAAAAAATCAACCCTGAAAGTACTGGTAAAAAGTACACAATGACACATGTACAAGACTATTCATTAATAAGACAAATAACAGCCACGGACTGTGAATAAGCCACATGTCCATTAATAGGGGGTTGGTTAAAGAAACTATGGTACAGCCACACAAGCGAGCTGTCAGATCCGTAAAACAGATCTCCACAGACTGCTACGGAGTGTTCTCCAGGATGCGTCAATCAGAAAAAAACAAGTATGGAACAGTACATACCACATGTTACCATTCTGAGTGAGAAAGGAAAGAATAGGTACTATATAAATACAGCTACTTACATATTCAAAAAGAGATAAAGGAAGGATAAACCAAAATTAATAAAAAGGAAAAACACAAGATCATTTTTATCAAGGAAGGGACAGAATAAGAAGGAAGAAATAAAGATAAAGGTGAGATCACACACACTCCCAATATACTTCATTTCATTGTTTTGATTTTGGAAAATCATGTAAACACTTCATATAATTAAAAAATATAACTTACTCAAAGAGACAAAAATAAAGCCATCCCTAAAATTCATAGCCAAACTAAAACAAGTGGACTTGATTGTGTTATACCAATTAAGTGTTATAACCATACAGATAAGAATCCTTTCTAGTATTGCGATATGCTGCATCCAGTATACCTGGTACTAACAAGGTCATTTAGGAAATACTACCTTTTTCTTTTTCTAACAATATGTGTTTACTACCTCTATCCACTGAAAATGTCGAGCAATAATGACAGCCCAGTAAAAGTGGGAATTCAAACAGTAAAAAGACTATTTCCAATCTATCTCCATGAACAGCCTAAGAAACTGAATGTATGTCTTTTTTTAAATTCATATCAATATTTTATCTAAACTTTTAAGAGAATACAGAGAAGTGCTGATCTCCCGCAAATTTTTCAGGTCTAAGGGGAAATTAGAAAAATAAGGACAAGTTCATACGGACACATACACTGCTATACCTACATATCCACATACATACACACATATAGCACTCTCCTACAGTCATACATACACACATGCATACATATACATACAAATATATACACATGAACATGTATGTGTGTGTGCATGTCAGGATGGCAATAATCCTATTATGATTTTATGTGAAAAATGTAGTTTTTTGGAAGGGAAAATAGAGCAAGTAATGGTCCTAATTAAGATGCCAAAATTGTTTGGTGGGGTTTTTGGGGCTCCAAATCAAATGTGTGGATACCGCATGACAGACAGAGCAAGCCCACAAACACTAAGCTGCCCGAGGGTCAAGAGAAAAGAGTGTGAACCTGGAGAGACGACAGCCAGGAGGGCATCTCTGCTCTACATCAGCTGGGCTGTGACTCTGGGCCAAGAGCTAAACACCTGTGCCTTGGGGTGCCAGAGAAGGGCCTCACCCACCTTACAGGGACACTACGAGGCTCCAAATGCACCAGGGTCTTCAGAAACATTAAAAGCATGAGAAAGATAGAATTTATTCTGCTTATCCAGGATGTATACAGTGATACATTGATAAACCCACGGAGTGTCACTTTTCATCCCTCCCTCTCCCCACCAAAGAGCAAACTCATCCATTTAAGAGCACTTAAGACTGATATCACGAACCTTGACAGAAAAATCTAGCCTATTCCTTCTAATCAGCAGAACTGTATCAAAACCACTCTGGACAGATGGGTGTTTAGTTCTATTTTTAAGGACCTCCAGGGAAGGGTATTTTACAAACCGCTCTGGCAGCTGACATGCCAATGCGCTGTAGGATAGCTTATAAATATGAGGACATTGAGGAGGGTCCCCAGAGCGCAGCCCAGCGGGTGTGCGCACCACAGAGCGCTGGCACGCAGCTAGGGCTGCTCTGAAAAGTCTGCCATCTCTGATTGCTCTTCCTCTTCCTTTTAATTATAATTGGTCCTTGACCAATTAAAGTACAAAAGTAAATTAAGTAGGGGGAAAAAGAGAATATCATGTCTTCGGAATAAAGAAGATTCTGAATACCAATAAAAATGTAATAAATGATCATACCAAACACACAGAAATAGAACTCACCATAGAGAAATAAGGGTGGGGTGGAGGAGAGCTTTTTCCTCCCGGCACATGGTAGGTGCTCAGTAAACATTTGTTAGGCAAATGCATCTGAGAAGTATAGTCTGCCTCTTACCCACATTAATAAGAAAGTATTTTCTTGACATGCTATTTGGGAGTGACCACAGCACAGCTGATTTAATGCTGACGCCAGACAAGTCTTTTCTTTCTATCCTTTCACATGGGTACTGGCTCCAAGAACCTCTCATTTCCCAACTCAGGTGGACTTCCCGACTCAGTTCCATGTCGTGGGGACCCCTCAGATCCAGCAAAAATGACAGGAAGGGATAAACTGAGGAATGAAATCCAGCCTACACTTCCTTCCCTGGCCCTTTCCTAATTCATCTGCCCAGAGGGGCATCTTCTCTAATTCTGTACAAAAGCTTTCAGAAATCCCCACTTTGCCCCCACTGCTAGGTCTCCGAGATTTGAGGACTTCTTCTTCAATATAGGACTTCTTGGAGACTGAAAGGCAAATCCAAAATTGCTCCAAATCAGTGATTGTCAGTGAGAGCAATTTTGCCCTAAGAGGATATTTGGCAATGCCTACACACACGTTTGATTGTTCTGATGGGGGGTTCATATTAGCATTTAGTAGACAGGGCCAGAGATGCTCCTACATGTCCTACAATGCACAGGGCAGGGGCCCAACAGCAAAGAGTTATCTGGCCCAACATGTCAACATTGCCGAAGCTGAGAAACACTGTGCCAGATGAGAATCCCCTTCCAGTGTCTCCGAGGCCAGGGAAGTTTTATCTACAACAATTTACAGTGAGCGATCTGCTGAGGCACCCACATCTTAACCAGCTGCTCCAACAAATACATATTGAGTGCCTGTAGCTCTCTAGCAGACATGCAAACAAATAAAAGAAAAACTCAAAAACACAAGCTGGTTGGAAAAGAAAGTGCAAAACAGACATTACCTTGTTGGGAAAAAAACAGAAGGTATTCAAGCACATAATTGTCATTTCTGATAAGATGGGTGAGAATGTGGATGGACAGGACCTCCTGGAATAAGTCTACAATCTTTTTTTTTGAAGGAAGGTAATAGGCATAAAATCTAGAGAGAAAGAGTGGAGACAATTTAGTTCAGCAGACTCTCTGGAACACTGTAGAGTTTTCCCCATAGAAAAAGATTATAAATGGTAGTTCAGTTCCAGGTCAGCACCGAAAAGCTTATATAACCATAATCCAGCTGAGGCAATAAAATGAGAGGAGTCTGGGAGTACAAGAGCCCGGAGCTCTGTGACTCAGGAGAAAGAAGGACAGAGAGATTGCCTACCCTCTCCAACTTTCTCTTCTCCCTCCTCCCACCAACATCAAGTTTCCCCAGGGTAAGAGTAATCCTAGAACACTTTTAACTAGCTCTATTTTTAATCTAAAAGTAATGTGCACAAAAATTCAAACTGTACCCCCCAAAATTGCAAAACCCTTTCTCACACCCAGGTCCCCAGGCTCCTTTCCCAGAGGCCACTGCATTATGGTTTATTGCATGTGCTCTGGAAATAAATATAATAAAATACTCTTTGCATGTGCTCAATACAAACAAACACATGCATATGTACATGCATATATAACCTGTCAAATTTATATACAGAAATGGGAGCATACTATACAGTCCATTTTGCACTTTCTTTTTAACCATAAATCTACCTTGTTTCTTTAATGGCTGCAGAATACCCCATCATACAGATGTACTATTTGTATCCACATGAGGATGGCTCCTAGGAATATCATGAAACAGCAGGAGTTTATCTTTCCCCTCTTACAACCTAGTGCCCCAAAACCTAGGGTTTCCCTGTCCTCAGTGCAGAGCTGCTCCAACCCTTCGCTGTCAGCTTATTCTGCTCCACCCTGTCTCCCAAAGTGCCCACCCTTCAAAAGCAAGGGCTTCCTCTCGCCACCCAATACACTTCCCTTCTTTCAGGGTGACTGGCCTCACTGATCTTATTTTGAAGAAAGTACTCTGAATCACACGAATCATTATATGAATTATTGACATGTCCTTAAGCTTCACATTTAGAAAAGAAGAAGGTTCTTAACTAAGTTTAATTCAATTGCTGAAATTCCAGGGAGAACAACAAAATTTTAAAAACAAAATCAGATAGAATAGAAGCTGTCAAGAGTGCACAGTTTTGAGGGGTTACCGTACTGACTATCGACCCGTGTGAGAGAATCCAGAGAGAGAGCACTTCCTCTAACTGAAGATATTTTGGGCAGTGTCTCCTTTTCCTCAAGCTAAAAGCCCACTTATTCTTCACAAGTTCTGACCTCTTTCACAATAGCTTCATTCAGGAGGAGGCCTCAGTCCGGGGGAGGGGGCAGCTGTCCGTAGGTATGAGTCACTGGTAAACAGGTATTTGTAACATAGAGACCCACCATTCTGAGACTTGCAACCAGAAAACTGAGAAAGAGCAGAAAAGAACATTTTGTTTAACTAAATTTTCCATTATAGCTCTTAGGAAATCCTATATGCCATATTAAAATACCAATATCTCTTCATCAGATGCACAAAAAATTGCCTCAGTAGCTACTGGCATCTCGTTGCTACATTATGGACAGAAATAACTGTTCGCCTTTCGCCAGGATCAAGATGGATGCAGACTCATTTCTGAAATTATATCCTGTTTGGAGAGAGTTCCACAGTAAATGCTGAGGTGGTGTGCTAACATGGAGTTCTAGGCATCACTTATATTAATGGCATTCTTTTGCTATCCTTATGAAACTTGTCTAATTTTTCAAAGAGGACTTAAACAAACCTGTGATTGGATTACATAAACCTCGGCTTCTTCTACAGTCCCTTTATAAATTTTTCTTTTCTTTTTCATTGCAAGGAAACTTTCTTGCAAGAGTTTCCTATTGCAAGGCTTGGCTCATAATCAGGGAGCCAAATGCTCTACCTATACACCTATACAGAAATAATCCCAAGTTTCTCCCAAGCTAATTGAAAGTTATCATATTTTAGGGATTTCTACCCTAAAATAAAATTAGATTCTATTCCCCAGAGACACACCACTATGTGACCAAGACTCCAAAGAGAAAACTGTCCCTCATTAGCTGTAGTAGGCAGGGCGGGATTTTTGTTGGATCTGTGCGAGCTGAGCAACACATGGGCACAGAGTGCAGCCTGGTACCCAGAAAGGGCCACAGCATCGCTGCTGACTGCGCATCAGCTGAAGAGTTATGCCGAATAACCCTTGCTAACAGGACTAGGGAGTAAGAAAAAGACGAATGCACATGAAAAGAGAAACGCAACCTGTGAGCATCCCTGCTAATAGAACAAGCTCTCGGGTAAGACTTAAAAACTCCAAGTCAAAAGAGACAGTGGCCCTCTCCTGAAAGTTGACAGGTGAGTGGGGAAGATGAGTAAGTGCACGATCACAAGTGGTTGGGAGTGAGAAGAAAAGCTGGAGATGTTGAAGGACTGAACTAATAAGCAGTGGCTATGGGTAGAAAGAAGGGATGAGGGACTGGAAGGACTTAGAAAGTCATGGCAACACAGTTGATGACTCTGCTGGCCAATGGAAGGGCAGAACTTGAAAATGACCAAGGCTTCTGACGTTGGTACTGGACGTGCAGCGTTAACACTAAATAAGACAGGGAATGAAGGAGAGGTGTGGATAATGAGTTCAGTTCGGGATATACTGACCTTCACATGTTCGTGAAACACTGTGGTTGATCATATACTTCAATTTAACCCTTTAAATTTTTTACTAACTTTAAGTTATTACCATAAAAATAAATAAATATTTTCTTTACAAGGATTCTTAATGAAAGCTTAACAATCTCAAGACAAACTGGAGAGTTTCATCAAAAATGGAATAATGGACTAGGTGCATGCTGGCACTCACTGATAATAGATCCAGTTCATGGAGCAAACGGTGATATAAAAAAGAAACACGAAAAGACTTGACAGTTATTTGTTGAGTTCAAGGGAGAGGCCTAACTATAAACCGTGTGTTCTCAGTTAAATCCAAGCAAAGTCAGTAACAGTGCATTAATACCATACCCCAAGAATCAGAATTTCAGCTGCTTGAATGAAAAACTAAATTTTGTCCTTTTGGTTTCCACATAAATATCCTTGCTGGTATAAACACAAAATAACTCCAGAGGAAAAAAAATGTACACAATGACTCCCATGTGGCACACAGTCCAGGGTCCAGCCTGCAGGCAGCCAGAGAGCCAGAGTTTGAATCTCACTTTTGCAGCCTTGAGACCTGAAGCAAGTAGCACCAACCCTGAGAGGCCCCATTTCCCCAACTGCCACTGCCCCTTGTGGGGAGATGCAGATTGCCCCCAGGCAAGCATGACCAGGTATGTACCTAAAGTCTGGGCTTCTCTTGCAGGCACAGCTCCTAAGACAGTGCCACCCAATAGGAGTATGAGGTAAGCTACATATTAATTTTGACTTTTCTAGTAGCTACTTTTAAAATACAAATTTTAGGAATCTGGGGAAAGTAATTTAACAATATAGTTTAACTCAACATATCTGAATTATTATTACCATTTTAACATGTAAGAAATGTAAAATCATCAATATCGTATTTCTTCTAAGTTTTCAGAATCCGGGATCAATTTATACGCATAGCAACTCTCAATCCAGACACTAAATTTTATCAGAGATATTTGGTATAGTTGAAAAGTAGACTTGCATATCTATATTGTCCTAAACATAATAAAAGTTTTCCAATAACTGAGTCAAGCATCAATTTTTAAGTTAAATAAAATAAAATGTTTGATTCTGCCATTGCATAGCCACATTTCAAGTCCTTGACAGCCACATGTGGCTACCGTCTGGGACAGCTCAGCACTCAGACAGAAGGAAGACTCAGAGACCGGCTCAAAGCCTGGCTGCGCCCTTGCCCGTGCCCTTGCCTGCAGAAACCCACGGGAGGGCGTGGACATACACAGGACCCATGGTTGAGCTGAGGCTGAAGCTGTGCAGAACCAATTCTTTTTCTTTTTTTGCAATGAATAAATGAATTTAGTAGTATCTCAAGTCGGTGGTTTATATTTACTGAGAGGAATTACAGTCAGTCCTTGCTTTGCACAATTCCAATACCCACAAATGTAAGTCATTATAACACTGCTTCCCAACACAATGGTTCAAATTTCAGTCAGCACAGCGATTTCACAGAGTACAAACTGTGGCTAGCTCATTACTCCTTAAATCAGTATATAAATAATAGATGGCATCGTGATCAGTAAGCAATCATGTCACTTCTTTTATTATTTATTTACTTAGCTAGTTAGTTAATTAGTTATTTTATTGTTGTTCTATTACTGTTGTCCCAATTTTCCCCCATTGCTCCCCGCTGTCCTAGCCACCCCCCTGCTTCCACAGTCAATCCCCACCGTTGTCCATGTCTATGAGCCATTTATACTTAATTAGGTCCTTCACCTTCCTTCCTCCCTTATCCCCATCTCCTCTCCTCTCTGATCCCTGACAGTTTGTTCCTTGTACGTTGCCAGTCAGGTCCCCAGTTTAAGGCATGCAAGAGGCAACCAATCAATGTTTCTCTCACACATCCATGTTTCTCCCCCTCTCTTTCTCACTCCCTTCCCCTAGCTCTAAAATAAGTAAATAAAACCCTAAAAAAAACACACAAAGATCGGAAGCAACCCATTGTGGCTCCCTCACCTTCCAACACAACCACAAACCCACCTATAACTAAATACACACTTCTTCTTTCCCTCCCAGCACAATGGAAGATTAGGGAGTGTATTTCTGGATCCTATCAAAGGCCAACCCTCTACTTGTGCTTTGAACTCCATCCCCCTCCTCCTCCTCCTACTATTAGCCCTCTCTCTNCCCCTAGCTCTAAAATAAGTAAATAAAACCCTAAAAAAAACACACAAAGATCGGAAGCAACCCATTGTGGCTCCCTCACCTTCCAACACAACCACAAACCCACCTATAACTAAATACACACTTCTTCTTTCCCTCCCAGCACAATGGAAGATTAGGGAGTGTATTCCTGGATCCTATCAAAGGCCAACCCTCTACTTGTGCTTTGAACTCCATCCCCATCCTCCTCCTCCTACTATTAGCCCTCTCTCTCCTGCATCACCAATGGACTGATTACAGCAATGCTAATTCAAATATGCTTTATAGTTCCTATATGCAAAAATAATCAACCAAAAGAGATAAATATAACAAAAATCTTTCCATCATAAACTTACCTCCACCTCTGGTCTCCTCTTTGCTGACCTTTACAACAAAGCTTTTGAACAAGTTACCTCTACTCACTATCTCCAATTCACCCCTTCCCCCCTCAACCTTCCCAACTCTCCATTGAAACTATTGGAGTGCTGCTGAAACTCTTGCCAGAGTCAGCAACTCCCTTGATGGTGCCAAATTTAATGGGCATTTCGAAGTCCTCCTTTTATTTCACCCCTCGGCAGCTTTTGCTAGTTGACCACTGTCCTTTTTAAAACTGCTTTTCTCCCCTGGTTTCTGTTTTCTAATTTACTTTAATTTTCTGTCATCTCAAGAGACCCACCTTCTCTCACTCCTCTTTTTCTCCAGGCCCCTAAGGTTGGTGAGCTGAAGGCTCGGCCCTGGTCCCTCGTCTCTTCTCCCTACTCTCTCCCTGGCTAACCTGAACGAATGCCAGGACTGTAAACACCACCTAGGAGCTGATGGTGCCCTGAAACGTGTTCCTCCTTCCCTGCTCTCCTCTTAGTTTCACGCCACAGACAGAACAGCCAAATGGCGGCCTCCACTTGGATGTCTAACCAAACAGAATTTCTATCTCCCACTTGTTCCTTCCCTAGTCTTTCCTCATTCACCTGTTTCTAGAACCAAAATTATAGGAGATATCTTTGTCTTCTATGTTTCCTCATTCTCAATAGTCATGCTTCAGCATGCAGTTAACTACCCCCAAAATAAAATTTGAAATTGGCCTCTTTTCTCCAGGTCCATTGCCACCAGCCTGGTCCAAACCATAATTATGCCCTGTGTTCATCCCTGGCCTCGTGCGATCCATTTTTCCCACCCATCAGTCAAGGAAATCTTTTGGAAAATGTAAGTCAAATTATGTCACACCCCTAATTTTAAAACTTACAATGGCTTCCATTGGAGTTCCAGTAAAATTCCAACTCTCTATCTCGGTCTCTCCTACATCCTATACCACTTTCTTCTTTGCTCACTCTAGCCTTCCTCCATTCCTGCAACATACCAAAGTCCTTGCTACTGCAAAATTTCTAAAAGGGACTCCCCTTCTGCCTTTAGCCTAAGTAGATGACCTCTGCTTAGAGGTGAACCACATGAACACCAACAAGAAAGAATAAAACCCTCCTTGCAAATGGTTCTAAGATTCCTCGAACACAGAGAAGCATATGTGATCCAGGCCCCAAGTTCTCATGGGACTTGCCTAGAATAATGTAACTGGAAAATGTTCAAAGCAGGCAATAGCATATGCCCATCAGAGATCTGGAACACTTTAACTAGTCATCTGTGCTATGTGAATGGGACAGCTTTGCCTTCCACATATGCAACACAGAAACAAAAACCTGCATCTTCCCCCAGTTAATTTTGGAAAATAAATACTATTTTGGCTTTGAGAAAGAATAGTATACCCTAAGAAAGCAATTTCTTTTCAAATTCACACCTAAGTCATTGATGATTTTCCCCATCCTTCCTTTCCCATAAGAAAAAAATTATTTCCCAGGCATTTCAGCTTAAAATCAGCTGAGCAAAATTTTACTGGAACGATGTTGCTTAAGCGTGACAAAGGCATAATAATTCTCAATCCCTTCCAAGCAGCTGGTAGATTTTAAATTCCTCACCAATGGAATGCAAACACAGAAATCTTTCTCACATCTTTAAACTGCAAAGCTAATATTTCAGAATCAACTCTGTTTACTTTTAGCCTGCCATGAACTGTTAACATGGGGGACTGAAAATTTACCAACAAATAAGTTTATAAATGAAGAGAAACACTTTGCCAGTTGAACCTAAAGAACGGATAAAGCAGAATCAGAAGTAAAAGAGACCAGCCCTGGCTGGTGTAGCTCAGTGGATTGAGCACGGGCCTGCGAACCAGACGATTGCGGTTCTATTCCCAGTCAGGGCACATGCTTGGGTTGCAGGCCAGTTTCCGGCAGGAGCCAGTTCCCTGCAGGGGATGCACGAGAAGCAACCATACATTGATGGTTTCTTTCCTCTCTCCTTCCCTTCCCCTCTAAAAAGATAAATAAATAAAATATTTAAAAAAAAAGAAGTAAAAGAGACCAAAGACATATTCCTCTAGACCAATGATGTGAGGTGAGGGTCTGAAAGTCCCCAAGCAGCAGAGTCCGTCACCCCCTGTGCCTTGCAACAGTGCCCTGGAAACGTCCAGCCCTCCTGCAAGAAGCTCTCTAACTTACCTAGGGAGGCTAGGCTCCAGACTCTAGACTTTCCAGTCTGGGAAAGATTCCAGAAGCCAGAATCACCTGAGAGGACATGGACAAGCTTATCGACAGTGACCACGAAGGACTTGAAGTGAGAATGCTTCCTCTCTCCCAGCCCTCCCCCATTCTGTCATACTTAACATTCGTATATGCATCCTTTAAAAAAGGAAGGCAAAGAAAGTTCTGTGTTGACTGAGCCAATTATTTCTAGGGGTCAAATTCCAGCTAAAAGAAATAGAGAAATAAAATATTTTTTTACAGAATTACCTCATTACTAACAGCATGTTCCTGTGCTGACAATCCTAAAACACTATATATATTCTAAAATACTCTTTTCCAAAATTCACATGCTGATTAAAGACATGTCCTTCACATCTATTAAATGGAACATAATAAAACATAATACAACCATTTATTTTCATATTATGTGTGCTATTTCTCTACAGGCCTTTTCTAGTCAAGAAAATTTTGTCAAAAGGACAAAAGTTGAACACTGGCCCTAGCTGGTGTGGCTCAGTGGACCGAGCGCCAGCCTGCAAACCGCAGGGTCACCAGTTCAGTTCCCAATCAGGGCACATGCCTGGGTTGCAGGCCAGGTCCCCAGTAGGGGTTGCATGAGAAGCAACCACACACTGATACTTCTTTCCCTCTCCCTTACCCTCTGTCTAAAAACAAATAAATAAATAATTTTTTTAAGTTGAAAACTGTAACCTTAGCAATCACTGACTTCGGGGACATATCCCCTAGTACAAATGTTCATGCATATGCATACTTTTATCACATATTCAGACAGATGCCCTTGCATTGATTTAAATACTTGCATAAATATTAATGTGTACAAATGCTTGCATGCAGAAAACCCATTTATGAAATATCCAATTGCATAAATTAGAAACATTAGATACTAACTGTATTAACACTTCATAAAATACATACACAAGTTTGCATGACAAAACGAAAGGGCACAAGGCACTGGGAGAGTCCAGACTCGCGCAATGTGTCTGCCATTCTGTAGTCATAAACTAGAAATTTCCACAAACATTCTGAAGCTTCAAATTACTCGTAACCTACTGTTAACGTGAATCTCTCCTGGTCTGAAAACTAACTAAATGCTTTTCTTATAGTAAATTTATAAATTGTTACCTATGACCCCAAAAGGAAGTGTCCATTTTTTAAGTCACCAAATGGCCTCAGAAGCTAACTTTTTCACAAAGAATATGACTCAAAAGTAAGTTTCAAACAAAATCTCTGATAAGGGGTTAACATCAAAATTATATATACTAAGTGAAATAGGCCAGGTAGTGAAAGACAAATATCATATGATATCACCTGTAAGTGAAACCTAATCAACAAAACAAGTAAGCAAAATACAACCAGAGACATTGAAATAAAGAACAAATTGACAGTAATCAGAGGATAATGGGGGAAAGAAGGGGAAGGGTCATCAAGGGACATGTATAAAGGACCCACGGACAAAGCCAAAGGCGGGTTGGATTGAGGGTGGGAGGTGGGGATGAGTGGGGTGATGTAGAGTCATGGTGGGGGTGGGGATAAATGAAGAAAACTGTACTTGAACACTAATATATATATATATATATATATATATATATATATATATATATATATATATATATATATATATATCATACAACTAAACACCAAAAAAAAAAACAACCCAACAATCCAATTTAAAAATGAGCAGGGGACCTGAATAGACATTTCTCACAGGAACACGTACAAATGGTCAACAGATACATGAAAGATGCTCAACTGTACTAGCTATTAGGGAAATGTGAATCAGAACTATCGTGAGATTCCACCTCACATTTGTTAGAATGACTGTTACCAACAAGACAAGAACAAGGAATCCTCATTCAGAGCTAGTAGGAATGTAAACTGGTATACCACTATGGAAAATAGTCTGGTGATTTCTCAAAAAATTAAGAATAGAGTTAGCATATAACCCAGTAAGCCCTCTTCTGGGTAGATACTTGGAAAAAATCTGAAAATATTTGTTGGCAAAGACACATGCACTTGTGTTTACTGCAGCATTGTTCATGGTAGCCAAGACATGGAAGCAACCAAAGTATCCTTCGATGGAGGATGGGATAAAGGAGATGTGGTCCATATATACTATGGAATATCCCCCAGCTATAACATGAAATACCACCATTTGCAACATGAGTGGACCTTGAGAATATCACACTAAGTGAAATAAGTCAGACAGAAAAAGTCAAGAACCATATGATTTCACTCCTATGTGAGATATAAAACTAAAAGCAATAAATGAACAAATGAGACAAACAAACAAAAATTCAGACACAGACAACAGTATGGTGGTTACCAGAGTAAAGAGGGGTGAGGGGGTAGTACAGGGCAAAGGAGGACCAAATATATAGTGACAAAAGAGGATGTGACCTGGGGCCGTGGATGCACAATGCAATATCCACAACATGTATCATAGAAATGTACACTGGACACCACTAACCAATGTCATCCTAATAAATTTAACTTAAAAAGTAATTCTCATAAAATATCATCCCTAATTACCTGTACACCATTATATTACATGCCTGATTCAATCTCAGGAGTGGTAGGTGAATGTAAACTTTTAAAAATTATAAAAGATAACATAAGAAAGCCCTCAGGTTGGTAAACTTGGATACAACAGAACTGGCGATGGGCATCTGGCTGCTCTCCACCCAGCTGCAGCTGCACATGGGGACAGGCAAGAGTTCTTATCTCAGGGACATGGTGTTTACGAAGTCATTTCCTTGTGACCATCTGGGGCTTCTCATTTCAGTATATGGCCAACCATGAACATTATAAGCTTCACATTCTTTGCTTTATACTTTCTATAACAGTACAGATTGACTTGAAAATATTTTTTCATTAAATTTGAAAAGTAATCAAGGTTGCATTTTATACTTGAACTTTCTGTGCCCTGTTTATCATGTTGTTTCAAATTCTCAGCACCCACTCTAAGTTGGACATTAGTCTCATCAGTGACTGTGCCAGGCTTAATAGTCAGGTACAGAGTCAAAACAAAGGAGAGAGAAAAAGAGCTCTCAACCCAAAGTATTACTCCCACGATAGAGAGTACCTGCTTCTCTTGAAACTCAAATTCAGCTCATACGAGAACAGGCAAGCATCTTGGAAGGTGAAAAACCACACAGAGAGTTTGGCAATATTTCCACCCGGCCTAGAAGGACAGAATTTTGATAAATGTGTATGACAGGGACTGACACTGGCCACCAACAACCACTTTTTGTCTTCCTCCTTGACAGTGAATTCTCGCCTGTAGAATATGGCTGGATTGATGTATATGACTCTCAGATCTAACCCCTAAAACTTCTCATGATCTACGTGGTTCCTCTCTCTGTCTGACTGCATGCCAGATACAGTTCATCCAGGGGAGATTCCAAGGCCCCGGGATTGTCAGAAACGCCGGACAGGCCTGGATCGTTGCGGGACTGCACGGAGCAGAGCCCCCGAAACTCTGTCGTTGCTACCAACGTGCATTAAACTGTGACATTAGAAAAAATAGGCCTTTACTGTGCTCAGATCTGAGAATGATTTATTTCATCAGTTAACCTATTCCGACTCATATCAGGAGCAACCATAGCACCTACAACATACCTAATCTTTCCTTTACAGATAAATCTTTAAGACATTGCATCAAATCTTTGCAAGGGGCCGACATTGCATCAAGTCTCTGCTAGGGGCCAAACAGGAAGAGAAGAAATCTAGGTCAGAGCCTTGTAACAGTTTGGAGTGAAAATGAATCTGGAAATAAATTTGCATACTATGCAACAGTGAAGCCAAGTGCCACACAATTTCATTTATTCATTAAAACGTTTATTGGACGCTAGTTCACACCAGGGACTATGCCTGATGCTAGGATTAAAAATATGACTGGTCACATTTGCTGAGCTCAAAAAACCACATTCTAGATGGCTGGGGAGAAAGAAATTTAAAGCAGTCCTTCGACACTATAGGAAGGCCCTGAGGAAGCATCTATGATCCCTGTGGGTATCGATAACAAAGATCACAAAATACATTTTCTTCTGGATAACAAGTAACAGAAAAGTTCACCTGCTCAGACTGTGCTAGACACGACCAACGGTTCCTCTGAGCCTACAAGTCACACTAATGCCCATGGACCCTGTAGATGAGTATCGGCATCTCTGTATCGAAGTCACTGGGCCCCGCATAGAACACAGATAACAAAACTGAGGACACACCGGTGAGTCGGCCCACCCAGTGAAATGCCCTAAAACAGCAGTGTAACCCAGAAATCGCAATACAGCCTAACAGATCTCCTCTTTCAGATCAGAGACTGAATCTGGAATCTGTGCCTTCTAATGAAGTAGAAGTAGAATTCAAATGTTAGTGAAAATACAGAATTCCCGTGGAAATATGGGTTCTCCTCCATCCTCCATCCATCTCCTCCTATCTTATTTATAAGCTGGCATTTCAATGACCTTGATACTTATCACAATGTTTGAGAGGAAGCAAAACACCATTAGGGATTTACCTACAACTCTTAGGGTCCCAAGCCTAAACTGGGAAGCAATCCACTTGAGAACTTATAGTAATATAATTTGTGCCAAGCTGCACTCATCAAAATTTGTTTACCTTGAATACACGGGAATCATTACATCAGTATGCTTATTCTCATGAAAAGGATTGACTTCTACTCCAATCAATGAAAATTCTATAGTAGATATTGGCCCCCAGGAAAGTTTTGCAACCTTGTTTAATGCAGATGTTTTATACAAAACTATGAGAGACAATAATTTTTTTAAAAAGTACTGTGAGAAAGTCCAAATAAGTTAAATAAACTGTTATAAATTATAACAGATCTGAAAATCAGAAATGCTGCTATTTCTACTGATCAAAATGAAGTAACTGTTTAAAACATTTTCAGCCCTGGCTGGCGTAGCTCAGTGGATTGAGCGTGGGCCTGCGAACCAGACGATCGCAGTTCGATTCCCAGTCAGGGCACATGCCTGGGTTGCAGGCCAGTTCCCTGCAGGCCAACTCCCAGCAGGGGATGCACAAAAGGCAACCATACAATGATGTTTCTCTCCCTCTCTCCTTCCCCTCTAATAAAGTCTTTAATTAAAAATAAAAAAGAAGTTAAAAAATAAAAATAAAAAATAAAATAAAACATTTTCATGCCAGGATCTTGTCTCAATTACCAGTTTATTCCACCATAAGAAAACTACAAGTTATTGAGCACTAGGCCAGGTGTTTTAATTACATTATAAGAATTAATATTTAATTCTCATAATAATTCTCCAAGTGAAGCATGTTTTTATTTCCAGTTTACAGATGTGGAAACGTAGATACAATGCAGTGAATGAAGCAGAAAACCTCTATTTCCCAGAGTAACAAGTATTGAAAGGAGAGGCTAGCATTTGAATCCAGGTCTTGCCTGCCTCTAACATCAGCTTGAAAGCCCGAAGGTCTGCTAAGAAAAGACCCTAGGAAATGAGGTTAGTGCTGATGAAATGGGTAGAGCAGAGTCCAAGCTTGAGCCCTCTTGTCACTCAGGCCCATGTCTTTCCGGGCCTGAGTCACTCAGTAAACTGTCTGTTCCCCACTTCACTTTCTGGTTAGATCTGGCCTAAGAGCGAGAATTAAGTGAGAGCTTAAATCTGATTGACAGCTTCTTCTCTACTTCTACAAACACTCCAAAAAGCAGAAAGCCAGCTGCCTCTCACTCAGCACGTTCCCAGTGAATCCAAATAAATAATGCAGTGTTTTCTGTGTTTTAATTTTCTTTAGGATTACGGTTCATTGTGGTTTAATTTCTGCCGGTTCTAATTATTGCCTATTCTGTCCTTCAAAATGACTTTGTCATCCAACATTGTTCAACCGACTTGAACTTTCTCCCACCTTCTAAATAAGGTTCAGTTGACTCTTTTTCAGGGCCATAAACATCTGGTCATCTTAAATACTCTTCAAAAGGACAAAACCATAAGGAAAAAGAAAATTAAACCTTGCCGTAAATCATGTTACTTTTTTCCTACTACTAATCCCCATTTCAAAGTAGAACATGTTGGAATCCTCTGGAAGAATCACCACCCCTTGGCTTGGGATGTGTGAGCTGGAGGGACTGAGAGAGCATCTGCCAAGTGCAGAACAGCCCAGCCCCCCCTGCTCCGCAGCACGCACACACGCTTCCCTGACTCTCCCAAGCCAGACTACACTGCTTTCCTCATGTTTCTCAATTACATTTTAATAAAACTGTAAAGGGCCAAACAGAAAATCCAGTCACCCCTCCATGTACCTATCTCCCAGAGAGAGCTCAGCGTCATATTTTTATTTCATGCTGTCTTTCCTCTGCGTCATGGAAAGGGCTTTTCTATAACCTTTTCATTGATCCTCTCAACTTACAATAAGCATTAAATATTATCACTCCTCTCTGAGATGTGGGAGAGAAAAAAGCATAATGATTGCAATGTAATGCTCTGCCTGAACGGGTCATTTTAAGAGCTGAAAGAGTCGTTATCAGATAATCCACATACAGTGGGAAGTTATTTCTTGTTTCTTACCTACATATCTTGCTACAATTGAAAACTAACTTCCTTTGCTTTTAACTAGGATCAAATCCTCAATTCCTTAGACATACAAAAGTAAGTCATTCAAAACTACTCAACTAGTAGGATTTTGTTCCTTTATCCCAACTTTAGGAGTCAAAGGTAAATAATCTCAGGCAAGCACTCCCATAAGCTGCCCAAAATGATTATTTCCAGACAGTGTCCTGAGGACAACAGAGACCCTGGGTCATTTCTTGGACCATCACAGAGTAGCGGTCTGTGCGGGTCAATGACCGTGTTTCTCTGGCTTGTGTAATAGGCAAGAGGAAGTTAAATTTTTGAATTAAAGTTGGTTGCATGCTGGTTTGTCATCTAACTTTTGGAAACCCTGTCAATAAGATCAGCAAAGGTTTAGGCTTATCCTTTATTGTAATACAAATATAATACATTTACCAGAATACTCCCCATTACAGACAGCTCAGTTAACTGAGACTTTCTTCTCCATATTTGCATGGGACTAATGTAGCATTTGCATGCAATGCTAAAGGCATACATATTTATGCAGGTTTACACTCTCAGACCTGCCAACCTGACATTGTGTCTGAGACTAGCCATCCCAGGCTTGTATCACAGTTGGGGCGTGAACACACCACTGCCCTATTTACATACCATACAGACACCTGTGCTCAACATTTGTCATTCGATTTTAAATCCATGCAATAAAACTGTGTAAGTATTTTTAATTGGCATAGCTTAAAAATAGAGATACAAGAAGTCATAATTTTTTCCTTTTGTTTCCCAGAGCAGACCCCTGCAAATACCAGTGTTTTAATCATGACAGGCTCAATGGCTAGAAATAAGAGGCTTCAAGATCCAATGGTGAAAAATCCCAACCCAAAGAGGGGCCAGATTGTCAAGAGGACTAGAGAAACTACTTCTACCATTTATAAAAATGATGACCCTAAAATCCAGTGTCCTTTCCTTGTTTAAAAAAAAGATATTTTAGTTACTCCCCAAATTCTTCAGGGTAAAATTGGTATTTGCATTTCCTCAAAAACACCAAACATTTTCCGTGATTCCTTGTGTACATAGAACACTGTGTGGGAAGGTTTTGCCACCCGCCACTCACTATGACCTCTTCCTCCCTTGCCTCTATCCTGATTCACTCACAGAAACTCATCACATGTCACCTTCTTCTGTAAGCCATTGGCAACCAACTAGGGCTAGGTGCCTGTCTCCGTACTACTTGAAACCTCATCTCTCTCCCAACACCAGGCTGATTGTGTGTTCTGGGCTAAAAGCGAACTGTACGTACTTAGATCTTACATCCTCAGCTGCTAAAACAGTGCCAAGCACAGAATAGGCACCTTCAGAGGAGGGCATAACAAGAAAGGTAAGTGTATTCTTAAGGAGATTACACATTAAACCTCAGCGTCAAGTATGGCATGAACAAATCCCACTGTCTGGGGCAATGCAAAGCCTTCCTGGAGCCCAGCACACAAAGAAACATTTGAATGGGTCGTCCTACTCATGGGTGAAAAGCTCTGTTCTCAGCATTGAGAAATTTGGGACTTCTACTCTTGGTCCTCACATCACTATGTGACCTCCAAAATGCCATTTCAGAATGAATGAACTTCTGCACCAACAAAAAGAAGCTCATGTCTGTGACATTTGCTCTAGGCACAAGGGTTCTAGGTATAACAGATAAGAAATGACCCCAAAATTGTGGTGTACAGGGAAAATCTTGCATCGTGAAGTCAGAAAAAAACCTGGACTCAAACCCCACTCTGTACTTCGCTGGTTGTGTGCATTCAGGCCATTGACTCATCCTCTCTGAATTTGCTTCATCTGTGACAGGAGGACAATGACAACTAGTTCTAGGGACTGGTGAGGAAAACAAGTGAGTAACAAATGTGAAAGACTGTGCCCAGCACGGAGTGAGGCCTTCGTGAATGACTGTTCCCTCTCCCGCCTCCATTCGGACCACAGGTGCCACGTAGGTACGAAGAGCAGTGCACGGTGACAGTGACGCAGTGACCGACGTGCTCATGCCTGGGGCCCGAGTGGCTGAATGGGGAGAAGCCCCGCAGACTGCCTGTGCTCTGACAGACCAAGAAACCAAGGAAGTTGTCTCCAACATCTATACATTGTTTCCATATATGGGAAGTGGATTTCCAAGTTATCTTTTCATCATTTCACTATGAAAATCTGTGTTTTCAAAATGCAGTGGCCCTCGTGTGATGGGTAAGGAGTCAGAGGTGAGCTATAAACGGGGGGGCCTTCAAAGGTTTCCCAGATGCTCCATTTCTTATGCTGGGGGAAGTACAGGGATGCACATCTGGCTATCACTCTTTACACTGTACATGAGTTCCTACAGGCTGTTTATATATGTGATAATTTCATAATTTAAAATAGCGGGTAGTCTTCATATTGGGAGAGTAAAACCAGGGATCCTGAGTGTGGAAATCCCATGGGCATTTGGTAAGTACAAGGGTCTGGCACAAATAATGCCCCTTTTTCACTAAAAAATTTTTTTACAAAGTCATAAGCATGTAATTCTGTAACATAACATATCACACTCAAGCACACCATATGGCCTTTCAGGTGAAATGTTCAAATTAAAACTATAAATTAATACACCCGTATTATTACCCTACCAACCACACTCAAGCCGGCCTTACTTCTGCCAGACCCTGTGTAATACATTAATATTTTGTCCACTTGAACTGATACATTTTTTGAGCCATTAATGATATTTTAGAAGACTTATGGTTTAGTATACAGAAGGCCCTTTTGAACACCCCTTGAAAGTCTGTTTCTGAATAACTGCAAATTTCAACAATGCCAAAAATGTGACTCAAAGAGCCGTGTGTCCAAAATGAAAGGTAAACCAGGTTAGAGGACAGAAGACCTCGGTTCTGGCCCCAGTTCTTCCACCAACAGTGTGGTGGGGCAGCATTCGGAAAGCAGATTCCAGGTCAGGTGGCGCTTGGTCTAACACCCTCACCTAGGATAACTGCGAGCTATAGGCTATTTGGGGAAGACAGGCTGAAAGCTGACAAGTGGATACTGCTCCCATCCCCTCATACTTTCTCTCAGGACATTTTTTTACACCCAGCTTTTTGGTGTGCTTATGGCAACAAGTTAAAAGAAGCAAATAATTTCATTAGCTTTTCAAGATATTGTTGTAATAATCACAGTAATAACCAAAGGAACCATCTACCAAAGTCCACACAGCACTGGTCAGTTCAGTAGCATCATGGCTGTGTCACGCTTTGCCATTTACAATCACAGTCACAGACATTTGTACTGAGAAATCACACACATACCCCCCCCACACACACACACACATGAGGTGTTAGGAGACAAATGGGTACTAACACAGGAAGCAGATGGAAGGACTGTCTCATACACAGACTGAGCACATGCTTCTCACATAAGCAAGGTAAGGGGTCCCCAAGAAAGAGTTTGATGAACTTACCCCGAAGCCAGCCACCAGAAAAAACTGACAAAATACTAATTATGTTCAGGTTATCTGTGGGTTTTATGCATTAGAGTTT
This sequence comes from Sturnira hondurensis, assembly GCF_014824575.4. Taxonomy (NCBI): domain Eukaryota; kingdom Metazoa; phylum Chordata; class Mammalia; order Chiroptera; family Phyllostomidae; genus Sturnira; species Sturnira hondurensis. The sequence continues at coordinate 784,281 of NW_028082537.1, forward strand.
AGTGTCATTGCTTTTGATTTTTCAATTTATTTCATTTAAGGGAAAAGCATCATAATCTTTGTAGAACTTAAAACCTTTAAAGGTTATCAACAAACCATAGAAGCAGAAAAAGTAATAGAGGCCAAAAGCAATGTCAATAATTTTGGCCATTTATTCTGCCACTTGCTAGATATTTCACAATTTTTGACCAATAACATAAACCCTACAGTCAGAATGCAATATGCTAATCAGTTTAGTCTAAATAACCCAGTGGTATGGTTTATTCCATCATATAAATTACATTAATTTTATTAGTACAGAAACCGGTTTCCCTCCTTAAATAAATGAAATCAATAATCATCTACCCTTCATAGTACTGAGTAATTTAATATGTCAAATGCCTTATCTGGCAAAACACAAATGTGAAATAAAGTTATGAATGTGTTTATAATAAATGCCCATGGGTGGAGTGGAGCGACTTTTGGAGAAAATAAGGGAAATAAATGGTTAACTGCCAGCACACTCACTCACACTGGAGGACACAAAAAGGTTCCCAGCAGTTGTTAAATTCATTTAGAGAAACTCACTTTATTTTTCCAGCAGAGCTCTCACCAGCTAATCTGTATTACAACCTGCAGGAGTCTTAATACTCTCAGCAGGATCTAGATTCGGGCCACACTGATTCGGCTATTTAATCTTGCAAGAGAACAATATTTGGCAGGAAAAGACCCCACAGCACTGAGTGGGCATCCCGAGGTTCGTTGTCAGCACGGGCTGGGCCAAGATCGCCCAAGGTGGAAACCGAACTGCACTGAGCGATGTTTATCACTTCCTTTCGGTGGCTCTCACTCAGACACGCCTGCATGCTCTATGTGTGCGTGGGAAACACAGTCATCCCATGTGCATATACAGCTCTTGCAGATAAGTGTATGTTTTTTTAAAGCAAAACGTTTTCTCCATATTTTGGACCAGGTTATGACAAAAATTTTAATTCAAAAATATTACTATAGAGGTTGGGAAAGAGACAAGAAAAATTACTAGTTTTATTTTTGAAACCTTTCAACTTCTTACATACTGAAAGCCAAAACAGAACATCTGTATGAAATATTAAATATATGCAGAAATTTATATTGATCTTTTTAACTATCCTGAAATTAGTAAGTTTGATGATCAATACTCTTCTATAAATGAACATTTTTTGCAGTTTATATATAATACTATGGTTTTGCTAACTTCAGTGATATTTTTTGGAAACCCATACTGACAAGTAGGGAATACATAAGGAGACAGGCAAACTTAAAAACAAAATTGATAACACCAATTTACAAAAGAACAGTATGAATCACCACTAAAAAAAAATAATTCAATGGAATTCTTCAAACACTATTTTCAAAGAACTATAGGAAGGGTGTGATTCCTTTGCCTCCCAACCCAAATGTGGTTAATTATCCTTGTGACTGATATTAACACACGTTTCCTCTATCGGGCACTTACCACCCTGTGCCCCAACGACCCGCTCGCTTTTAGAGGACAAACTGCAAGCTCCGTGAGGTCAGGGGTCGTATGTATTTTATTCCTCATCATATCCCACTCCACCCACCTCCAACAAAGGGCCTGACACATAGTAAACACTGAAAATGTTTAAGTCCGACAGTTGTTTCAACAAATCGTTTCTTTAAAGAATTTTTTTCGGATTTACAGATTCCAAAAATACACACATTTGAAAATATGATACAACTCTTTCAACATTCTTGCCTCCATCAACATTTCAGTAATAATGTCTCTCTCAGCACTCTAACAAGTACCTGTGGGGCGTCCCTAACCTTATTATGCTCCTTCCTTCCTTCTCTGGCTCATGTCAACACTATCCTTTCCCTCACAGACCCCTTTAGGTCACACTGAGGCTCTCCTCCACGAACGCCTCTCCCAGCCACTCCATGTGTCAGCGTAAAACCCGTGCAAAAAGTGGCTCCTTGGTTTTCTGCAACCCACAGGGCCTGGTACGATGTAATGTCCACAGCAAATGTGCACTGACAAATACCCATGCACATTTAAGGTAACTGTGAGGGCCACTTTCACTCTGATCTTCTTCTTTATAGTCAAAGCACCATGTTCTGAAGGATTCAAACATGAGCAAGAAATGCCACTTGTCTTCAGAGGCCTCATAATAATTACATAACGAAAGTAAATATTTAAATCATTTTGGGGAAATCAATTCTATCAAAAATAACACGTTTGAGAAGGAACAGAATGATTTTAAAGGTTTTTTTCTTTTATTTTTTTTCTAAATCCATACTCTTTTCCATAGTTTGCTAAAAACAAATTCTGACACCTGTGTAATTTTAAGACTACAATGATATAAAAGCTTAATTCAAACAAGTCAAAGGTTGACTTTCTTACAATTAATTAGGGTAAAAGTCAATCAGAAATATCAACAAACAAAGAAAATGATCATACCTTCTTGCTTCTTGTCCTTGGAACAAGTCCAGAGGTACTTCACAAAACACTAGGCCCTTCAAACAGAAATGTAGAGACAGACTTTTACAAGCAGCATTACATATAATTTTGTGCAGAGGAGCAAAAGGCTACAAAAGCAGCCCTGGCAATAGTAAAAAAAAATAATCTACAGTAAAAAGTACAAGCAAAAAATAAAGAAAAGCAATATCCATAACATAGTTCTTCTAGGAAAATGAAATGCAAACTAGAGAACATATCTGCATATACTTTAAGAAAATTCTTGCTTCTAACCTTCAATCATGCAATAGTCTTTAATTGCATAAACTTGGCTTGTGTTACCAATGGGTTTTAATTAAACCTTTGTATGTCTCCCTTGATTCATGACCTCCTAATAAGTAGCAATGACATTTGACTATTACACTTATTAAATTTAAAAAAAGGCCTTAAACTTACCTCCAAATGGCCATTTAAATTATAATTATGTGGTATAATTATTAATGACAGTCACATTTGGAGACTCCACATATATATATAGGCAATATTTCTGGTTTTTCTTTAACATTCAGTATGTATTCTCCATCGATGTGTCCCAAAAAGTATACTAAAATCTGGAAGAAAAGTCAGATACTTTTTAACTTTTAAATCTGTATAATGCACAGATACTGAGACTTTTCTTTTTTTTTTTAAAAAAAAAGCTAGTATTTATTAGACCCCCCTGTGGCATAGCAATGTTTCTTTTCTATTGTCCCACATCCTCCCTCCTTTTCCTTCACACCTGCCCAGGCCAACCTGCCAGCCCACGACATGAGTGAACTACACAGCTCAACAGAGAGCTGGAAACTTAAAAACATAATTACTACTACCTAACTTATCTCTGTTTCTATAAATGACTATGGCTCAAAAACCACAAATAAGGCTTGAAAGGACCAATAAAGTCTATTGGAAATAGGACCTAAGGAATTTTGTTTCTTAGTTAAGATTGTTCAGTTTGAAAGTAGAAAAAATTGAAAACTGATTGTAAAAGTTTTCCTGGGATGGCAATAGGTGGTGTCATCCCCCTTCACTAAATGAACTACCTGATGACAGCAGCTTACGGTTACAAAACGAATGCTACTCATCTCCAAATTACCCTGTGATATACGCAGACCATTTCTCCGTTAGTCCTGTTACGAACTGGATTGTGTTCCCCCAGCTCCAAATTCAAATTCTGAAGCTCTAACCCCCAGATGACTATATTTTGAGATAGAGCCTTTAAGAAACAGTGGTTAAATGAGGTCATCAGGGTAAGGCCCTGATCCTATTCCATTAGTGTCCGTACAAGAGGAGGAAGAGACACCGGAGATCTCCTTCTCTGATGCACACGCACCAAGGAACGGCCGTGTGAGGACACAGCAAGGAAGGGCCCTCTGTAAGCCAGGAAGAGCTCTCTCAACAGAAACCACCCTCTTGACTTGATCTGGCACTCCCAGCCTCTAGAACTGCGAGGAAATAACTGCAGTTGTTTAAGCCACACGGCCTGTGGCATTTTGTTATGGCAACCAGCACACACTAATGCAAGCCATTCTTCTCAGGTCCTTAGACACCAAAGTGAATTCCCTGGCTCTGACATTTTAAAACAGGGGCAATCCCTGCATTTCTAATCTAATGAAAATTTTAGATGCCACATTGAGAAAGCAATTGGTCCTGCTTTACTGAGAGAATACTGCTACAATCTTTTGATGAAATTATAGAAATATTTAAGTGAAAATAGGAGAAAGTGAAAAACAGGTGTTTATCAAGCAGCACAAATGACCACTTCAAAGCAATTCTAAAAGCAAACAGAAGTCCCAAGAGAGAGGATGTGCAAAGTTAGTTAATATGTTAAATATTATTGCCTCATTCATTTACTCATCCCACATACTGAGTACCTGCTATGTGTCAAGCATTATTCTAGGTATTAACAATTCTGTGTTGAAGAGATTGATTAGTTCCCTACTGTATTGTGCCTTCATCCTATGAAAATTTTTATTGGCCTAGACTTGCATGGAAAGACAGACTTTTCTGAAAAAGAAAGAAAAATAACTTGAGTAAATAAAATAATAACACCCTTAAAAGAATTCAGTCATTTGCTGAACAAATATTTATTAGGTAACTACTTTGTGCTAGAGAATAATGGAAAGAAGAAAAGATCTAGGAGTTTTAAGAAAGAAAATTGATGTGATCGCTACATAGATCTTAATAAATGTTTGTTTTCAATAAATTTAGAAAGATTAAAACTCCTTATAATAATCACCATTACAAGGTGAAATTCACACAATGTGAGGGAGATTCACGCCTCAAAGTACTGACACCGACGTGTTTATCGGGGCAGTCTTGAATAAGTCCCAGAGCTGGCAGCACTGCTTGGGCAGAGGGTGAAGCCATGGGGAAAAGATTTGCTGGCATAAGAAGTCAATTCATTTATTTATCACTTTTAGCTCTGTGCTAGGGCATGGGGCTACAGAGAAAAAGACACAGTCCAAATCTTCATAGAGTTGGGTCTAGGAGAAAAAAAGCTCGTAATGCATCTATAGCACCAGGCTGCCAGACTGGGGAGCAGAAGAGCAAGACCAGGAAAGAGGCGGCGGCCTCTGAGCGTGGATATGGAGAGGGTGCAGATGGCTTTCTAGGCAGAAGTTTGGAGTGAATAGGGCTCAGGTCCGAGACAAACACCCAGGCTGCAGACCTCGGCTGGATTAAACCAGACACAGCCTCCCACTCCATGCTAATGACTTTGCATTTTATCCCAAAGGCAATGGGGAGCCATTGAGATTTTAAGGAAGAAAGTGACATGATTAGAACTGTGTTTTAGGAACTTGGCAAGAAACCATGAGAAGAACAGTTGGGGAGGGAGAAGAGGCAGTACAGTGATAGGTGAGAACAGCCAAGACACATTCCCACAACCCAAGGAAGGGAGAGAGCCTACATTAAGGACATGACAAAAAAGGTAAGATACCAAGTGCCATGATGTGCATCCTTGGATATAAAAAAAAATAAATTGAAAAAGACATGAAAAATCTTCATCTTCATGAATTTAGAGAGGTAAAACATACCAAGTGAAACTTTAAAACCAAAGTGTGGAGCGTGGTGTGTGAAATGAATGGCACAGACAGGAACGCTACCGTACAAAGCACTATAGAGAGTCCTCTGTGGCAGGGTTCTGAGTGTGTGCCTGGGACCGGGGGTGAGGATGTCATCCACAGAGCGTAAGATTGTTCCAAACAAGAGGAATGACGCACATGAAAGCCCAGAACAGAGCAAGTTGGCCACGCCTGAAAGAAATGACAAGATAGTGTTGAAGGGCAGTGAGAGATGAGGTGAAAAATAATTTGAGAGCAGACTGTAGAGAATCCTCAGGGTCGGAATTAAAGGGCTTAGGGTAGACTTTATCCTCCTCAAAGTGAAGGTCCAAGGAAAAACTATTAGTGGGTCATAATTAGGGTTTTGATGAAAAGGATATTTTGGAAAGAGTCACATGCTGACAGTGTTTAAGATACAATGGAAGGAGCAGAAAGGGGCTGGAAGGCGATAAGCCCAACCAGGAGGCTCCTGGAACAACTCTGGCAGATAAAGGCCTGAGCACCGTGGAACTGAAAGGAACAGAGTTGGGGAGAGGGGCTGCACAAAAGGCGCATCGTCAGCAATCATTTTCTGGATCCTTAGTCCTTGTTTCCCAAAAGAAGCCTTACGTGTTAATTCTTTTACTACGGGTGTCCGTCCCAAGCCTCCCCTTCAGACAATGCCGTTCTACAACCACAGCCCTTGTACTTGCCATGCACAAGTAATTACTGGTCTGGGATGTGTTTGTTTCTTTAAGTGACTGTGGCTAAAAAATTAAGGATAAAAAGAAGAGATCAACCTTTGAAGTTCTGCCCTAGGTGGAAAAATAAAGCAAAACCAGGTGTTAGGGAAACCACAGATTTGGAAATGAGAAAGGACTACAAGGTAATTTTCTGTACACTTTTCTCATGAAAGTATACGTATTCCTCATAGAAATGCTTACCCTGAGGAGAGGTTGTTCAGAAGCTTTAATTAGACTGGATATGTCAAAGTGTTTTGAAATGAATAAAGCATTCATACATGTGTTAGGCATTAGAAGGAAAATACATGTTATTGTCCAATCACTTTCCCTGACATAAAATAATGCTGAACCACTATTACTTGAGAAAGCATCAGAGTCAATGGTTGAGATAAGTTGGAGATAAAGTATGGTCCATGAAAGTAGCATATAAATTCAGTTGGTGAAAATAATAGATTTCAATAGCTTAAATTTAAACCATTGACCTCATAACCAATCACTGATGTTAATCAACACAGTTCTGAGTTATAACAAAAATACTATTCCATTCTCCTTTCAAACTATTTAATGTACTAGATTTTACTACTCAAAGCTAGAAGAGTTCATATGCATTTTTTATTAATTATAAAACTATTATGCTTTTTTATATGAAGGATCAAAATTGACAAATATTTTTTCAAATTTCAACATTAAATGACTTTCTAACTTTTCCCTTTCTCTCCTTAAAACAGAACCTTTTATGTGTTTGCTGAATATTAAAAGAAAGAAAAATCCTATGTCCGTTGTTCGGGTTCATATAAGACCTAATTGCCTCATACACTCTAATTCTGCCACCAGTTTATAATTAGCATGCATTTCTCATGCATGAGTTGACCCAATTACATAACAAATTTTGCCTTTGGGGATTGCTCTTGACTGCTTGTCTTCTGTCCACCATACAACTCAATTTCACACCGTCAGCATCCTGAACACGACCACAGTCAGTCTCTGTCAGAATGATTTATTGAAATTACAAACAGAGATCAGATCCCTAGGTAGCCACCCCACCTTTGTGCTCACCCTTCCTTCCACACAACCTAAATTTGACCCAAATCTTTTAATAGTCCAAAGACACTGTTATTCAATTATTAGGCCATGTTTTCCTCCAATAATCTAATATTTTTGAAGTTAATTCACAAAGTCTCAGGGAACTAAATCAACAGTATCCACTTGAGCTTATTAATGGGCATATAATTTATTTTGCATTCTAAGAAGTCAGTGAAAAATTATGTAGCCACATCAAAAAACTAAAAATAATTATGTTTCAATATCAAATTAAATAGACACTTTTTCTATAATGTTTTTAAAAAGACATCAATCTTAGTTTTGTTTTTGTTTTTTGATAAAGTAAGCAAGCATTTCTTATGAATGGGTATGCAAAATTGAAAATGGTAGTAAAAAGGGTATTTGCAAAACAGGAGAGATAGCCAAAATTATAAATATACAATATAAATTACAAGGGAAAGAAAACAATATAAAACAGGTTAAAACACTATCGTCTATGTTGTCAGTGATTAAGAAAAGGGTTCCAAAGATTCCTACGGACGCTAACACACACAGGTACACACTCCCATACACAGACACACACACTGTTTTCCTCTGTGAGTTGAGGACAGGAACAAAGCTCCACAAATCACATATGGTACACTTACTATTCCAGTCAGTTTGTAAAATACAAGCTTTGTCATCTAGGTTTTTTTCCTTTCCCTTTCATAAATTATTTCTGTGCCGCCTGAAATAAATTTTAAAATAAACATCTAAATTTTATCTACAGCACAAAGATTGTAAAAGTCTCTCAGAGTTGGACTTTATCATTTCATTTCACAATTTATCCACAGACTGTCACAGCTAATTGAAAATGCAGTTTATATTAATGTGTGAGCAGGCAGAATGAGATACATCAATAACCTCCTCTAGGCTGGGTGAGTCCCCCAGGTGTCTGCAGGGATTCTGCCTGGCTCTCCTGCTGCTGGTTCCCTGAATGAACTACTTATAAACATGAAGGTGGTAATCACCTGAATTAGAAATAGCCTTCACAATTACCCACGCAAGCTAGAGCTATAAAGACGACAGAAAAAAAAGGTTTTGAAAATGTCCAAAGGCACAGGAATTCTTCCACTCATGTTTGTATATTGTCCTTTGGAAATGAGAAGGGACTACAAGGTAATTTTCTTTAAGATAATTTTTATAATACCACTAAGTAAAGAAAATGTGGAGATGCACAAGGATACTTCTGTCATTTGTGAACTTATGCCCCAGAATTGGAGGGGAGGGGGAAGGAGGCAATAAGACATCTTCTGGAATTTCATGGAAAAAATATTTATTTGGTAATCAGTCCTGTTCCTTTCCAACCACTCAGCACATTCTGTAATCTGGCCTCTTTTCGTATTCTTTCTGCAGCTTCACCAAGTAAGTAACATAGCAGGAAAATTTCAAATTACAGCATTTAATAAATCTCCCAGGTTCAATATGTTGTCATTATAGACCCCAAAAGAAGGAAGCTGAAGCTAAACCCACCCTCCCTGTTTCATTACACACAATTTCAAATTTACAGCTGTATTTTATCCACACCTCACAAACATATGGAGACCGAGTGAGCATTTCCAAATGATTTCAAATCCTGAACAAATGATTATGAGAGCGTGAGAAAAAAATTCATATAACCGACACAGACACAAGCAATCAAAAATGCCTATTCATCCATAACGTATTAACCAAAACACATAAGAGTTGTCATTAAATCCCCTGTCTTATGTCTTCATATCTTCTTCAGTCCAAAAGGGATTAAAGGGGGCTTAGAAAGATCCAGACAACATTCAAAGTTAAATAAAGTAAAAACAAGTAAGAAAGTGAAGTGATGGGAAAAATAAAGATTGTGAAGACCCTGGCTTAATTAACCCACTGCGTCATCCTGTAGGAACCGTGCAGCTCAAATCTCATGTCCTTTACAGTTTCCAAGATGAGCAGCCCGGCACCTCCCTTGGAAAGTCTGGTGTCTGTCCAGTCTGGACATTTCCTCACCTTCTTCATCTCAAAACAGACACAGTCCAGGCCTCTGTCAGAAGTATGTGTCTGGATTTGGCCAATATATTTCAGTGTTTGGGTTTATCTGAAAGTAATGTGGAAAACTGAACTAGCCAAAGTACCGAGTTTCAGATGAACCCAGGCTTCTTATAGAAAAAAGATCCTTGGATAATATGGAAAACCCCATGAGGTCACGGAAAAGTTCATAAAGTTGCGGCCTTATAAATCAATAATAAATTCACTGGACCTCAGAATACTTAACAGCTTCCTTTCTTCAAGAGTAAATCCCTAACAGTAACATCAGGAAATCTGTATTTTTACTACTATCCAAATATGAATGTGCCTCATCATGCTAAAAGCACTACTTGCAAGACTGCTATGGTTGCTCATATCAAGACAATCACAAAGAAAATATTAAGAAACCTAAATTATTTGCTTTCAAAAATCAGCATTGTCTAAATTATAGGTTGAATCTAAATGGTATTTCATATACTGTTATGTACATAATAAATACAGATTTATACATACCTCTGCTATATGGTTTTTTGCATAATGAAGAATAGATCTGCAAACAGCCTCTGGTATTGAATAAAACGTATATTCCTGCTAATGATAAAGGTTGGTGAAATGATCAGTTCTTTTCTTATTAAATATGAATATTGAGTTAATTTGAATATAAATTAAAAGGCTTACCTTTGAATCCACTGCAATCCTTATGTTAACTGTCACGTGGATGTCTTTAGCAGAAATTGTTTAGCTCTTTTTGAAATAAATCTCTGTGATAGTTGAAGATTTATAGCTTTGTTTTGTGAAGCATTGTTTTTATTTTTTTTTAAACTTCCCCAACAATAATGCAAAGAAAAGAAACACTACTGAATGTAACTGCCAGTGGAATACACAAGTATCCTTTATTCACATTTTTAAAAGCAAAAATAGGTTTCTGATTTAAGGAAAGAATGAAGAGAAGAGATGAGGGAAGTAACCTTCAGTATTCATACCTGGAGCATTGTTGAGACAAGGTAGAAAAACTAAGGGACAAACGGCATGAACCCTTAAAATTCAACCATTTCATTTCAAAGGAAAAAAGTCCTTACTAAGATAAAATATTAATTTAAAGAGCAAACAATGGCTGAACATTACAGAATATGAAAAAATGGTATTTATTCTGCCTTCTCTCACTCCCTAAATGTTTTTAAAACATCATTCTGTTTCTGAACTTTTGACAAATAAAATTCTTTCTCAAATTATATACTATCACTCTATCGGCCAACTGTGATTCTAAATATGATGATGGCCAAATATCAATGAGTTTAAAACCATTGGCTAATTAAACATTTCCCAGAAATTAAGGCTACATCACTTATAACATTTAGATATACAGAGTTTCATGATTGTACAATGACACACAAAGTAAATTTCTCATGAAAAATGCATATTTGCACACACTTTTGTATCATGTACAGAGTGGTTGATTTTCATTCATATTTCCTCTTGAATACCTAACATTTAACTAACTTTTTTTCTGAATAAAATACATTTTAACAAACTTTATATAATACTTCAGAAGAAATTTTACCATAGACATAGATTACAAAAGGTAAGAACTGCTGTTTATCCGCCTTTAGTATTAAATTAACACTTTTCAGTATCTAATATGCTTTGACATTTGTTAGTCTCAAATTTCTTTTTCAAAAAAAATATGTTACTGAATAAGATGCTGCTTTCAAATTCAAAACAACTTAATATGTAAATGTTTTAAAAATTTAATTTAATTCTTCATTTCTACAAATATCTGAAGTACAAAATCTTATATACACAAAATTAGCCAATACAAAATTTCTCAAGATACTTGACTTTATATGTGTATGTGTTGCATGTTTACCCACAGGGGGGGAAAAACCTGTCAGGTTTTTTAAACTTAACTACAAAAGTCCTCTTTTGGAAGAATTCAAAGCTAGAACCACTCAAAATGGAGTACGATGTTAAATTACAATAGCTTCTTTTATGTTACAGAAATATAGCCACTGCTATTGAAGTGTTAGGCTCTAGATAACTGTTGAAATCAAAGAGAAGGAATTTCACAGATGAACTTGGCATATTTTATGAGTACACTTAGTAATGCTTACATACCAAGGCAACAAGAACACTTGCAAGTCACCCAATCTCACTTTCTCATCCAGAAACACAAATTAGGGCCATCACATCACTGAACAAACAGTCACCTACATTACTGATTTGTTCCTGAGTCCTCTTCAGCCTCTGTAGTTCGGGGGTATCCGTAACGATGCTGAAGCCCCTCCCTTTGCTTTCTTCAAAATCTCTTTTGTACTTGACCTAATAGTAGGGGTGGGGGAGGGGATAAAAGAAAAAAAAAGAGAAGTTAAACAGAGGAATCACAAATCCCTAAAAAGCTGCTAAAATTGGAAGCAATGCCTCCAGACACAGCTCTATCAGCAAGCAGCAAAGTGAGAGGCAGGGGCATGGAGAGACGGCCTGGTTTATACCCCAGCAACTCCTCTGACTGTGTGATCTTAGGCAAGTTACCTAACCACTCTGTGCCTCAAGGGTCTCATCCATAAAATGGCAGCAACAACAATATTTAAATAATGCTGTTTAATACATCCCAAGGGTAGGATCGAATCTACTCATACTCATACCTAGCCAATAGCAAGCAAGCAAGTGCACCATAATCGTTGTTATTATTATCATCCTCAATAGTTACACTACTGCTCCTGTGCCTGCCTTGTCAATGAAAAGCATCATTTGCCCCCTGACTGCACTAACAGGGGAAAACACACACAAAGTCATCAACAGCTACCCCTGTCCTTACAAAGTTTTCATTCTACTTCATAAAGCAAAGCATGTGGATGTGATTATACACTGCTATATTGCTAAATGTCAAGTATGTAAATGCTTATGAAAGTATTCATAACACAGACCACATTTAGAGATTGAAAGGCTTCAAGCACATGCCCTTAGCGCACTGTGTGCTGAGGCACCTAAGATTTTTTTCCCAGTGTTTAAATATACTTCTTTTCTAATTACAACCCAGTGAAGCTGACTTTTACAGTTTTCTCCGGGGACCAGAATAGCTAATGCTTAATCTTACTAGAGCCCCATCTCCTATTATTAGCATAATGATAATAACTGTCACATCAGTTAAATATTCTGCTTGTTAATGACTGAGATGCTTATATCACTCTGACTATTCTTATTTCTTTAAGAGCCTAAATACTAAGAAATATGAAAATGCATTTTTATAACCCATTTTACATTCATAATCATCATTTTCAAATTAAAATTTATATTAATAATTAACATTTAGGGTAGTTAGTAAAAATATGATTCCATAAGTATAACTTTCAGTGTCAATTTTAAATCTTAGTTGAGCACAGAATGACTGTTTTTGGATCCGTATTTAAATATTCAGTTCTCTCAAGCATTACTGTCCTTGAGACTACTAAAAAATTTCCCTTTGCCAGAAAAACTTGGTAGAAAAAAAACCCCAGATGACAACAAATAGAAAGATGTGGATACTCTCATTGCTTTAAGCTTTAAAATTTATAATTTTTTCTCTACATTTTTATTTAAGGTATACAAGTACTGAAACCCTTACTTTATTTTCCTAAATAGAAGGCCTTTACCACATTATTTTTCTTCCACAGAAAATGCTGAATGAAATTAACCCTCAATCTCCCAGCATGTGTGAGAAACATATACACACACCAGTGTATTCTTAGCGTTTTATGCCTAACTAAGCAAGGAAGCCGTTCAGCTTAGCCTGAAGATAGCACTAGGGTGCAGAACAGTAAAATAATAAAAGCAAGAAAGATGACAAGGTTATAATAGCAACAGGCATGAAGAAATAAGAAGAAAAATCTATAATCCAAGTTTTAACATCACTAATGCCAGTTTCAGAGAAAGCACAATCACGTATTCTTTCTGTGATTAGTTTGGGTTTTTTAATGGTAATTTCCAAAGAAAGAACTGAAAAGAAATGCTATTAAATCGCAGAATCAGAGGTTTTAAGTTGATAACCATTTAACAGCCCTTTTTACATTCACAAGACATAAGAATCACGATTTCGGCTTGCTTCATATATACTGAAGAGGATACAATCAAAATCATAAATAGTTTGCAGACTTTTAGAAGATGCGTAATCATGTTTAATGGTGTGATCCACAACCAAGCTCCATGTAGTCTCGGCACCAGCTCAAGCACTAACCCGCCCAATCTTTACTGCACACAGGGAGGGGGCCTTGTAGACATAAGTCAGTGGCTCTCTTTTCCACACTCCCACCCGCTTACATCCGAGCTCTCTACTGGGTCTAGAACACATGGAACTTGGTGACAAAGTCAAATCGTATTCATCTGTGTAATCCCAGAACCTAGCATAGCACCTGGCCCATGGGAGTTGGTTAATAAATGATTAGAAAGGGACGAAGGAGGAAGAGAGAAGAGGGGTGGAAGCAGAGAGTGAATCTGGCCCAGTTCAGATGTAAGGGAGGAATCTCATATCGGGGGACGGAAAATGGAGCCATTGGCTGCAGCACCTGGTGAAAGGAAAAGACCCAGGAAATCAGGCTAAGAAACAGAGATTTAGACCAGATTGGACAAGAAATTGCTGGCCATAGTTCCCACCTTAGTCCATTCAGGTTGCTATAGTAAAAAATGCCACAGACTAAATGGCTTGCACAGAACAGAAATTTCTCTCAAAGCTCGGGAGGCTGGGAAGTTCAAGACCAGGGCACTGACAGATTTGATGTCTGAGGAAAGCCCACTTCCTGATAAACAGACCGCTGTAACCTCAAATAGGGGAAGGGGTAAGGGAGCTCTGTGTGGTCTCCTATTTAAAAGGGCACTAATCCTATTTCTGAGGTATCTACCCTCATGATGTAATTACCTGCCAAAAGCACCCCCTCCTAATACCATCACATTGAGGAATAGGTCTCATAAAAATCTGGGGGGACACAAACATTCAGCCTGTAACAGGTGCTTTTACATACAAGCATTCAACATTAACTCAACAAGTATTCATTAAGCCTCGTATAAAACTCCTCTTTCCTCAGCAACAATGCCTTTTCTTCCCTTAGGCTTTAGGATTGGACACAAAATGATCATCCCTGGTCTCTTGTCTGCTCTACCATTAAAAAGTACTTCATGATGGTCCCACGAATAATAATGGTGATATTCCCAGAACTGCATTTTCTGGAATCTCCTCCTCCAATGTTCATCTATTCAATCCTTTGTTTATAAAAAATATTAATTGAGCACCTACTATGTGCCAAGTACTATTCCACGTGTGTGAACAATGCCGCAAAGAAGAGTCAATAATCTGACCCCTCATGGAGCCTGCATTACAGTAAGAAAAAGTAGAAAAGACACAAAAGCTATACAAGATGAAGAAGTGGTATGTTAGTGGTAAGTCTAAGAGAAAAATAAGGCTAGAAAGGAAGTGAGAAGGGTCAAGAAGACTGACCTTTTAGATACAGTGGTCAGGGAAGGCCCCAGTGGAAAGGTGACATTTCAGGAAGACCTGAAGGAGGTGAGGGCTGTATGCAGAACAGCAACGTGGCGGACTTCTGGTTTACCAGGCTCTTTCGGGCCACTGTAGTAATCAACTAGGGTGAGCAGGGTAGAGGAAGGAGACCAGCCAGGAGCCTTCCCCAGTGGTTCACTATTATAGAGTCATCAAGGGCCAAAGAAGACAGACTGAGTCCTTGGGCCCAGCTTCAGCCTCAGCTCCCCAGCCAGGTGAGCTGCACAATCTTGTCAGAACAGGTCAAGAAGAACACAGAAGGGAGTACAGAAGCAACATGCTGCTGTGAGCTCAGAAAGAGAATGTGGTCCACCTGGGAAGTAATGCCATCGTTGTCACTTATGGGCTTATCACTTCAAAAATGAAGAAAGGCACACTGAAAATGCATTGTTAATGTAAATGTAAAAAACCTACACAATGGGCTCTAGGATTTGCCATACTTTTCTTCAGAAGTAACATAAAAATGTATTTCAAATGCGGAATGCTACCGAATACTGACATGTTCCATATGGGTGTATCTATATATGAACACACACATATATAAATATTTATCTTCCTATACTACAGATTAGAACCCCAAATAATGAGTCAAAAGACCTGAATTTAAACCCTAATTCTGTTATGTGATCTTGGTTTGTTCAATTTCACTAACACTCCTGATCGCCAGCACTACAACAGGAAAGGCAAAGGAAAGGAATATACTACCAAATGTTTGGAGGGCTAACATCAAGGATGTGTGAAAACATCAAGCAAGGACATGCCCTTAGTAGGCCATTAGCAAATATTGGTTTCCTCTTCCCTGACAAATTTCAAAAGTGGCCTTTGTTGCTTAAATATGATCATCTTTGCCCATGTGTGCTTGCTCGGGGATATGTTGTGTTTGGAGTCATCAGCAAGGTAACACTCAGAAATTCACACTGCAGGGGAAGCTAGAAACCAGGGTGGTTCTAGCCCAGCGGTAAAAAAAGGCTCACACTGACGGAAAGACTTTTAAAACACAAAATGGTGAGCGGAGCTGCGCACTGAATTCTTTGCTAATTCTGAGATATAAGTTCTCTCCCCCAAATGCTGCAAGTACCATAGTTATCACTATTATAACAATATAAACAAATGTAGAAAATGAAAACCACTACAGAAAAAGTTCATTCTTAAGCAGGAAGCCATTTTTATTATTTTTTAATTTATTTTTATTGTATTTTTCCCATTACCATTTGCCCCTCTTATACCCTTTTCCCCTTTGCAATCACAAAAAAGCCAATGGAACCCAAGACTAGTAAACTGTTGAACAACAGACTGAAAGAAGAATACATAAAATTCGACAATGAGGGCAAAGGTGGATCAGCAGCACCAGCCCCAACTATGCTCCTCCTGACCATGAAATTCTTGATCATGAGCATGTGGAGACATAGACCAATATGTTCATGATAACACTTTTGTAGTATCCAAAAAAATGGAAGCAATTTAGACATTACCACCATCAGAGAATGAACAAATTATTGTCTCTTCATACAATGGAATATTATCCAGGAATAAAAATAAATGAACTACAGATGCATGGGTCCATTTGAATAAATCTCAGATACATTTTGTTGAAGGGAAAAAGCAACTAATACACACATACGTGGTAGATAAATAGGGAAAGGGACTTGATGAGCACGACATTTAGAGAAGTGGTAAGATTTGCTGATTGAAGGGTATCTGCTCATGAGTAGAGGCTTCACTGTTCCAGGTGACGTTCAAGTTCTTAAGTTGGAAAGTAGGTACACATATGATCCTTTTAATATCATGCTGAAAACCCTTCATGTACACTCCATACAATCTTTTGTACTGACCAAATATTTTACAATCATTTTCAAAGAAAGTATGGGCAGAGTTTTAAAACCCCAGATGAGGAAGCTAAAGCACCCAGAGGTTAAACCAAAATCATGAGCATGGAAAAAGATGAGAACCAGAATTCAGGTCATATTTTCAGTCAGGTAAAAACAAGACTTGGGTTTTCCATAAATGGCAAGCGAGTGAGCCAGTGGCATCCCTATGCAGCAAGTTAAATCAGCCGCTCTAAGTTTCTTCATGTTAGCGAAGCTGTTTGACTATATTGGCAAACACTGAACTGCAGCAAAAAGGCAGAATAAATAGGAATCGAGAGAGGGTAGAAAGGGTGTTGCAAAAGAGATTCCATAGACGGAACAGCGGACCACAGCAGCAGTGTGGTTTAACTTGGTCAACCACCATACATCAGATGGCCAAGAAGAATCCCGGACCACAGGGTCAACTAAAGAAGAATATCCTTTAGCTGTAAAGCAGCTGACCTTGCCAGGCTATGGCTAATGGAAACCTAAACTCGACATACATGTTTGCTACTGATTCATGTCATTCTCCCCTTTATTTCACACAGTCTCCACCTGATACCATGAAATCAACGACCAATTTTATTATCTTGATGGATACTTTACATTTCTTCAAGGAAAGATTATGAGGGTCGTATCATTTTTAAGCTACATGAAAAATCCTTAGTTTGATCTGCAGAACCTAGCGCGCAATTACATAGTTCAGTAGATTTTGAAGTGCTGGGCCATATGCTTCTTTCTATCTCACTGCATTTTGCTCGGTGCTTAGCATGTATTAAAAGCTTCATAACTATTTCATGATTGATTACCATCTAGTTTTGTATTTTTAATATCTAAAATGCAGAAAATTGGCTAATCTTGCAATGCTAAACGGGAATTAAACAACTACAAAGGAAAGTCTTATTAAGGGCTCTTTTGTAAGGTGAAGTTAATTTTAACAAATGTTAAGTCAAATAAGCTCAAAAAGCAAATTTGCTTTTTTTATTAATTAATGTCATAATTTGTAAATTTATGGTTAATTAAATGAAATTAAAATTTTAATTACCTTTTAAACATAATTAAAAAGCATTAAAAGTAATTTTCATAGCTTTCTAAGCCTTAAATTAGCCTTTCACTGCATTTGCAGAGGTACTTACTGATATGTACAGATTTTTCAGTTTTCTATGTTAGATTCACAATCCAACTTTATCAGATTTGGAATCCCTTTACTTTTAACAGAACTGTTTTCAATTCAAAAACTGTAAAGTCTCAGTTGTATTTAAAACAAATATTCTGAATGCATAATAAGGCATATCTTAATTAATTTCTCAATAAGCTGCTAAGATAATTAAAAATGACCCCTAAGACAATGACACATAGCTTAGGGGTTAACAGCTCCGGCTCAGAATTTGACAAGCAGTGTCTTGAGCTCTGGCTCCATCTCTTATTAGCTGTGTGACCTCAGGCAAGTTACTTAACCTCTCTGAGCCTCAGTTTACTCATGTACAAAATGCACATAATTGTAGTGCCATACTGATGGTGCTTTTGTGAGAGTTAAGTGAGAGGATAACAACAATGCCCGATATCTATTGACAGTCAAGTACGTTCCAGACACTGCACTGAGAGGACCTAGAGAACACACCTGACTGCGTGAGCCCGCACTACGCCTCCTGCATTTGGGGCCTCCTTCAGTTGTTGGGGGACTGAAATAGAATATAAATTTAAAAATTAAATAAAAATTAAAATGTGTTTTACCTACATTATCTTCAGATAAATCCTAGCAGGTGTACATTTTAATGGTCATTGCATTGATGAAGGAAAAGATTTTGAGGAGGTTACAGAGCTAACAGGGGACAAAGGCCTCTCTCTGGCCTCTCCCCAGATATCATCTTTCAATTCATCTGACAATGAAAAACATTGCCAAAATGAAAAAGATTCAACTGAACACAAACAAGATATACATAATGTCCTATAAGCAAAAAAGGAAAAACTGAAATCACTGCATATTTCTAAATGATGGATTCCAGAAGATCTACATAACTTAAATTGGTAACTAGTTTATTTTCTATAATGGATACTGTGATGTCATAGAAGGTATAAAAATTATCACCCAAAGAAAAGCAGCCCACACTTTTCACTCAAAATGTGTTCCCAGGTATTTCTTTGGAACAAAACTATTGTTTAAATTTTCATTTACTAAGGATCAGGCCAGAAGGCAGAATACCATTGCTAGAAATGTAATATTGGTGGAAAAATTGATTCAAAGCAAACATCTTGCATAAAAATATTGGAGCTGAAAATATATAGACATGTTGCATATTTTCACTAAGAATTTCATAATAGAAATAAATGTAACTAACCCACCAAATTCTTCCAGTAAGTTATAAATTACTCTGCAGAGTAAATTAAGTATTTGGTGATGATAATTAACTTGTTCAGGAAAGTAAAGTATCATCCAATGAACTATTCAGGGACTGCAGAGGCAAAAATTAATATTCCAATGCCTGACGCAGTTCTGAAGAGTGATGGACACGTGGACGCAACCTGTCTGTTGCTACTTGATATTGCCACATTACTTTTTAAATAACATTTAATAATTCAGACAATTTATGAATTTTGATTTCTAGACACGTGTTCCTCAGCTATTAAGCCTTTAGAGAAAGTCAACCTCATCCCATTACATGATTATAATTTTAAAATATAAATATCTAGTTCACACACAGAATGGAATATGTTGAGTTATTTTGAACCACAAGATATCATGCCAAGTTAAATGAAGGAGAAGGTAATAAATTACAACTGGGAACATTCCTGTGTGCCTAGCCTGAATTATGAAGTATTAAGAAATGGGTAGTTTCCAGTTAGGAAAGAAAAAATTAGGGAATTGGTAATTCATTAAAAAAGAAAGCTACATCCAAACTTCAGCAAAGAAAAGAAATACGGATAAAACCAAGAATTCAGCAAATGTAAACGGAGCTGAACTAACACAAAACAGTCATGAGAGTGAAAATAACCTGTCCTTCATTTCAGAGTCACAGCTGAAGAAGGTGACAGATGATTCCTCCCTGTTCTTACATATGCCTGCTCCCTAACAGATTGATCATGTCATTAAAATTGGTCCTAATAACCCTCCTACACCTCAATGACGTTATCCATCAGGCAACGCCAACTGTTTTTCTATAAGAAAACAGTGCTTCCACTCCTACACAACTGAAAAAAGAAAAAGAAAAACTGTTACAGACAAAAAATGCAAACAAAGAGTCAATCTAAACACACCATCCTCCATGTACACACACTGACACCGGATCAGCTTCCATGGCAGGCAGCTCCCACCACACAGGAAAACCCAGGGATCTCAGCAAGGCATTTAATTCAAAAAATTTTAAGATCACCTGGCTGGTGTAGCTCAGTGGATTGAGCGCGGGCCTGCAAACCACAGGATCGCGGTTCGATTCCCAGTCAGGGCACATGCCTGGGTTGCAGGCCAGTGCCCGGTTCCTGGCAGGGGGCACATGAGAGGCAACCATACATTGATATTTCTCTCTCTCTCTCTCCTTCCCTTCCCCTCTAAGATAAATAAATAAAATCTTTAAAAAAATGTTTAAGATCAAATCCTTAATACAAAATTTTATTTAATCTCCCAAATATTTCAACAGGTTATTAGCATACTGTTGTTACAACTAGAAACTTAGTACTAATTCAGGTCTTAGGCAGGAAAGAAACTATTAGCAATAAACATATTGGAAGTGCTGAAGAATGAAGTGGAGAATTATGGACTCTCAGGCTTCTTAGTTAACAGCAAGAACTTCACATGATTACAGGTGTGAGTGTTCAGAAACTTAGGCTTGCTGCCTGCCTGCTATGTAATAGCAGCTATGATTTATTAAAGAGCTACAAAGTGCACAATGTTACATGAGGCATTTGACAGGCTAACTTGCTTAATCTTCAAAACCACTCTGTAAAAGAGGTATTGATGTTACCATTTTTTTACATACGAGAAATGTAGTTTCTCAATAGTAATCATATTGTTTGGCCCACCCAAAACATCCCTCTTCCTAGTCATAGCCCATGCCTCACTCCCTCCACTTACGTTTACCCAAGAGTCATCATTTTCCTACATAACCCACTTCCTTAACCACCACTGATTGGCCCCAAAGGTAGACAGTCATCTGGCCTTAGCTAGTCCAAGTCAAGACATTTAGGGGATTTGGGAATGGGGGCCCAATGTGTAGAGTGAGTCTCTCCCTCTGGTAACTGAAACTCTATGATTTACAACTTGGGAACTGTGGACGGCCAGGTGGACCACTACCAGATACTGACAGGCAGAGAGAATCCTGGCGGCAGAGGGGGCGGGGGAGGGCCTTTGAGTCCTGATTCCCACAGTTCCCAAAACAAGCACATTCCCACCCTCAGATTTGTGTACCCTAATACTCGCATAAAACTATTGCCTTGTTTGAAAATGAGGGTTGGGTTCTCTATCCCTTGCAGCCAAAAGTCCTACTTAATACAGTAAATTGTGGCTTCTTGGTTAAGACACAAGCCTAGCATCACTTTCTGGTGAGTAGCAGAGTCAGGGTTCAAACCCAGATCTGTCCTGAAAGCTTTTGTTCCCTTCTGCCCTGTCACGTTATAAGATGGTGATTTAAACATTTTGTAAACTTCATCAAAGACTTTCACTTAGAACAGAATGCAATTTTAACAAAAATATACAATTGTGTCTTTTTAAAGCCTAGATTTTAAACAACAGTGTAAAGAAGGTGTGAAATCACTCATGTTTAAATTGCCTTACATGTTATATGCATTAGCAAATACTAGATCTTTAAGGTTCCACACACTACCAATAAGATGCTCCGTGGGTATCCATCGAATGAGGAAAAATCTAGGGTGAGTAATTCAAAATGAAACTTTAAAATGATCTCCATCCTCAAGTACCAACTTAGAAAAGTCCATGGATTATTCAATATCTTCACTTATAAATTAACTCTGATTTCCAACATGAAAAATTAGATACTAAATAATCTAAGAAAACCCCAAAGTTTAACAACATTATAATTACAAAAACTACTGCATAAGTCTGCACATCAATTACTATATTATCTTGGCTGTATTTCTATGAAGTTTCAAGTTCCACGGTTTGGTATAATTCCACGGTGTTACACATACGATTACTACATTTTTCCTTTACTGACCTAAAAGTCTCCCCTTTGGCTTAAAGACACTAACAGGCTCTGGGTAAGTCCATTTCCCAAAAGAACAAATGGTCTTTCTTCTCCCTCCAGAATAAACACAGCAAAAAAGCAATAGCATTTTTTCCCTGCAGTATGAAAATAAAGAACTTGGTTTCACAGTTAAAAAGAGAAGGAAGAAAAAAATGAGACTCTGAAAGTAATGGAAGTGGAAGAGAAGGTTCAGTTTGAGTTGACATGGATAAGTGTTTTAATGTCTCTTAATAATCCCAATTTTGGAATGTTGTTCTGCCTGAGCCTGTGAACGTCTCCCTTATATATATCACGGCCTGTGAAAATATAGCCATTTGAGAAACAGAAATAAATTGGCATTGCCAAAGAGCCAGGTGGTTCCACTGTTTGGAAACCATCTGGTCTGAGTTTTCTCTTTGTCAGCACCATCAATACTTCAGTAGCAAGAGCTATTATAGAGACTGTGTGCGTTTCGTTGCTTTAAATAAACTCAAACAAAACTACCCTGGATGTAAATTCATTATTTCTTTGAACTGTGCTTACAGCGTATAATGAAACTCCTGTCAAGATGAGTTATACTTGAATAGCTACATTCATTCCATAGTTTCACAAAACCAAGTGGGAAAATACCAGCAGTGTGTCGACAGCTCCTGTAGCATCTCCTGATCACGCTGACTGTCACTGGGGCAACTACTGTCCAACTCACCACTGGCAAATGAGAAATTCTCTGATGAGCTAGATGCCAAAGCAAAGCTGTATGTTCAGTGTGGGCTGTAAGGAGATTTAGATAATGAGAAAGGTCAGAGGTACTGTTAACTGACCGATCGAGAAAGAAACGGAAGATGTCGAAGAAATTTAAACCTGTTAATCCTAGGACAATATGACGAACCACTGAGAGACACTTGTCACTTCACTGCTGGGTTGCAGGACACAGGGAGACAAATGTGTGCAAAGCACGAGCCCCTATCTCCATCAACAGAAAGGGACAGCGCTCACTAAACATACTGGGCTCTCAGTAACCCATGTATTTAAACTGACACCGGCATGAACAAACCTTGTTTTCTAAGGCAATCTCCCCTTCAGAATCAGAACACTCAGAGTCAAATTTCTGTGAACGCCAGCATGTCCCCCTTAGGGGCAGGTGACCATGTCAGTGCCCTGTAGATGGAAGCTGGAAGTCACTATGTCACATTCACTTAACAAGGGACTAATGAAGGAGGTTAGTCCTTCTAGCCCTTCTGGGCTAAAGTTAAAAAAGTAGGAAAGTTGGGGGGACAGATTTTACTTTCTTCTATCGACAGGTCATCTTGGCCCCGGCACTCCCTGCCTTGCACTGATGTTGACCTGTCAAAAGTGCTTTGCCGGATCCACACCTGACATCGAAATCCTGTGGCAGGCACCTAACCTTATCAAATTTCCAGTTATAATACAAACAGAAGTAACCAACCACAGCCACTGAAACTGGTAACAGTTTGCATGGCTGTGATTCCAGAAGAGGAGAGAAGCACTGCGGGCAGGTATCCTGGCCTGGAAGCCCGGAATGGGAGGAGGCAGGGAGGAGCCTCAACCAGATAAAGACTAATCCCACCAAATCCAATCACTGCTCCAATTCTGCAGCCGGAGGCTGCAGCAACCAGGAGGCTCCTCCCTGGGGGTGAACAACACTATGAAGTCAGTGCTGTTTGTCTGTTCCCACTATCATTTAAACTTGAAAGGCAAATGGAACAAAAGCACCAGAATGGTATCTTTGCAAGATCCCCGTCAACCACTGTTTGCCCTAATACATTAAGTCAGGTTAGGAAGCACAAATCCTTAATTCAGTGCCATGCAGGAAATAACAATTACACCCCTGATTTATCTGGAACTCAAGCCAAATTGCCCTGCTCTTTGCTCAAGAATAGGGAAAATAGTATTAGCCCAAAAAGAATCAAATAATATATATCTCATAAATTTAGTCTTAAATCACTATATGAAACAGATATCCTTTCAAAAATGTTTTATGAGGTTTCCCACCCTGGGTCTTTTGTTTGTTTAGTTTTTTGTTTGTTTATGTGATGTAGCTCCCAACATTTCTTGAAACACTGCAGAAGAAATTAAGAAATAAAATATGAAAACCATATGTAATCACCTAGGCAATCCCCCAGTTACAGGACAGGCCCAAATTAAGATTTAAGTTCAAATTTGCCGAATCATCAATTTCCCAGCTTCCTAAACATTCCCCTGGTTTGAGACCTTTTAATCCCAGTCCCAGAAAAGGCTCAGCTAGGATTAAATTCTCTAATCACAGCGCAGAATCCTTTTACTTTTCTAAGTGAAGAATATATAGGTTATTAGTATAAGATGACTTGATCCATGCATTACCCTATTCATGACATTGCTATGTAAAATTAACAAGTTAATTTCAGGTTTCCAATTTCTTCTCATTTCTTTTCTTCTATCTACTCCCATTCAAACCCCGGCTGCAAATGCTAATGATTTTCTTTCCTTATCTCAAATCCAAACCACTTGTCTCCATTCCCTTCAAGAACACATTCCAGCCACCACCTCACTCACTCAGAGGACCACAGTACCTTCCTATGAATCCCTCCTTCTGCCCTCTTGACTCAGCAATCTGCCTCCAAAATGAGCTTTCAAACTGCAAACCTGGGGACTTTGTTCCTCAGTTTCACATTCATCAGTGTCTCTGCATTCTTCCTGGGTAACGTCTAGACACCAAAGCTTTGTGATTGAACCCCGGCATGTCTCCCTGGTCACATCCCTCCCTGTCTCCATCCTGTACTCATGCTCCCCAAAACCCTGCAAACTGTCATCAGGGGCCACTAAAATGCAGAAAGCCTCTCATGCCTCAAGGCCACTGGGACAGCATAACCACACCACCCTGGATTCTAGATTTTTTTTTTCAACATTTATTATTTTTTTTTCCAATTTTTTTATTTAATTATTTTTCAAGTACAGTTTTCTGTCTATTACTCCCATACCATCCCACCCCCGTGCTCCCCCCTCCCTCCCATTTCCACCCTTCTCAGTTGTTGTCCATGTATCCTTTATATAGGTTCCTCTAAATCCCTCCCTTATTTCCCCTGAAATTCCCTCCCCTCTCCCCTCCGGTCACTGTCAGCCTGTTCTCTATTTCAGTGTCTTTGGTTATATTTTGCTTGCTTGTTTGCTTTGTTGTTTAGCTTCCTGTTAGAGGTGAGATCATATGGTATTTGTCCTTCAACACCTGGCTTATTTCACTCAGCATAATGCTTTCCAGTTCCATCCATGTTGTTGCAAAAGGTAGGAGCTCCTTCTTTCTTTCTGCAGCATAAAATTCCATTGTGTATATGTACCATAGTTTTTTGATCCATTCATTTACTGA